>NW_027308830.1:0-67033 GCF_047496885.1 Scyliorhinus torazame
GGGGCGGATGTTTGAGGGCAAATCAACATCTGACATGTGGGAGGCTTTCAAGTGTCAGTTGATAGGAATACAGGACAGGCATGTTCCTGTGAGGAAGAAAGACAAATACGGCAATTTTCGGGAACCTTGGATGACGAATGATATTGTAGGCCTCGTCAAAAAGAAAAAGGAGGCATTTGTCAGGGCTAAAAGGCTGGGAACAGACGAAGCCTGTGTGGCATATAAGGAAAGTAGGAAGGAACTTAAGCAGGGAGTCAGGAGGGCTAGAAGGGGTCATGAAAAGTCATTGGCAAATAGGGTTAAGGAAAATCCCAAGGCTTTTTACACTTACATAAAAAGCAAGAGGGTAGCCAGGGAAAGGGTTGGCCCACTGAAGGATAGGCAAGGGAATCTATGTGTGGAGCCAGAGGAAATGGGCGAGGTACTAAATGAATACTTTGCATCAGTATTCACCAAAGAGAAGGAATTGGTAGATGTTGAGTCTGGAGAAGGGGGTGTAGATAGCCTGGGTCACATTGTGATCCAAAAAGACGAGGTGTTGGGTGTCTTAAAAAATATTAAGGTAGATAAGTCCCCAGGGCCGGATGGGATCTACCCCAGAATACTGAAGGAGGCTGGAGAGGAAATTGCTGAGGCCTTGACAGAAATCTTTGGATCCTCGCTGTCTTCAGGGGATGTCCCGGAGGACTGGAGAATAGCCAATGTTGTTCCTCTGTTTAAGAAGGGTGGCAGGGATAATCCCGGGAACTACAGGCCGGTGAGCCTTACTTCAGTGGTAGGGAAATTACTGGAGAGAATTCTTCGAGACAGGATCTACTCCCATTTGGAAGCAAATGGACGTATTAGTGAGAGGCAGCACGGTTTTGTGAAGGGGAGGTCGTGTCTCACTAACTTGATAGAGTTTTTCGAGGAGGTCACTAAGATGATTGATGCAGGTAGGGCAGTAGATGTTGTCTATATGGACTTCAGTAAGGCCTTTGACAAGGTCCCTCATGGTAGACTAGTACAAAAGGTGAAGTCACACGGGATCAGGGGTGAACTGGCAAGGTGGATACAGAACTGGCTAGGCCATAGAAGGCAGAGGGTAGCAATGGAGGGATGCTTTTCTAATTGGAGGGCTGTGACCAGTGGTGTTCCACAGGGATCAGTGCTGGGACCTTTGCTCTTTGTAGTATATATAAATGATTTGGAGGAAAATGTAACTGGTCTGATTAGTAAGTTTGCAGACGACACAAAGGTTGGTGGAATTGCGGATAGCGATGAGGACTGTCTGAGGATACAGCAGGATTTAGATTGTCTGGAGACTTGGGCGGAGAGATGGCAGATGGAGTTTAACCTGGACAAATGTGAGGTAATGCATTTTGGAAGGGCTAATGCAGGTAGGGAATATACAGTGAATGGTAGAACCCTCAAGAGTATTGAAAGTCAAAGAGATCTAGGAGTACAGGTCCACAGATCACTGAAAGGGGCTACACAGGTGGAGAAGGTAGTCAAGAAGGCATACGGCATGCTTGCCTTCATTGGCCGGGGCATTGAGTATAAGAATTGGCAAGTCATGTTGCAGCTGTATAGAACCTTAGTTAGGCCACACTTGGAGTATAGTGTTCAATTCTGGTCGCCACACTACCAGAAGGATGTGGAGGCTTTAGAGAGGGTGCAGAAGAGATTTACCAGAATGTTGCCTGGTATGGAGGGCATAAGCTATGAGGAGCGATTGAATAAACTCGGTTTGTTCTCACTGGAACGAAGGAGGTTGAGGGGCGACCTGATAGAGGTATACAAAATTATGAGGGGCATAGACAGAGTGGACAGTCAGAGGCTTTTCCCCAGGGTAGAGGGGTCAATTACTAGGGGGCATAGGTTTAAGGTGAGAGGGGCAAAGTTTAGAGTAGATGTACGAGGCAAGTTTTTTACGCAGAGGGTAGTGGGTGCCTGGAACTCACTACCGGAGGAGGTAGTGGAGGCAGGGACGATAGGGACATTTAAGGGGCATCTTGACAAATATATGAATAGGATGGGAATAGAAGGATACGGACCCAGGAAGTGTAGAAGATTGTAGTTTAGTCGGGCAGTATGGTCGGCACGGGCTTGGAGGGCCGAAGGGCCTGTTCCTGTGCTGTACATTTCTTTGTTCTTTGTTCTTTGTTACCATGTTGCTTCTAAGGCTGTAGAGCGATCTTTTATTTCATGTCAGAAATGAGCCTCAACACAGCTTTGTTGCTTCTGCAGTTGCATCCAGAGGCCAGCAGGGGTCCTGTGAGCTGCAGCGCATGGAAAATTGAGCACTCACCTGCACGCAAAGAAAGATTTCTATCACTGAGTCAGCGTTGTCGACTGGTCCCTCACACTTGTGCTGACTGGTATTTTTTGTTCTCGCTTGTTTGGAGTCTTTAAGTTGGGCCTATTTACCTGTTATGACATGGCCACTGTGGTGTCCCATTGTGCTGATGGGTAAAGCTGGGTCATGTTGACTCAATCGAGATATTACTGATTCGAAAGCAGCAGGCATACCTGATGCAGAAAAGCTGAGCCAATTCTTCAGCACCTTGGAGATAATCACTCAGAAGGTCCTGGCTAGCAAGTAATATGACTTGGCTAGCTGTCTGGTGAATTAGCTCAAATGGGAGAGCGCTTGCTTTGCATGTAAGAAATAGTGGGATCGATGCCCACGTTCTCCAATTTTATTTTATATTTGGCCCAATGCTCGGGCCCATCCCTTGTGTCCACAGTTTACACTTGCCCTCAGTTTGTCCATGCGCTGATTCACTGCCAGTCCGAATGATTTGCACAGCTGCCACAAGCATGTTGCTTCCATTGCTGTCAGCAACGGAGATGCAATGTGACCAGAATGGAAGAAAGTAAGGTGCAAAACAGCTTTTCTTTTTCTCACCATTCAACAGCACCTTCAGATTATGAGAGTGAAACCCAGCCTACTGCAGTGACAAAGAATGACCTAAGTTACACACCACATTTGCCATCTTACAAACTGCATTTAGCCACAATGTAAAGTGTTCATAAAATATTGAGTCCAATGAGAGAAGTAGACAGCAGTTTGCGATACAAAGTTAGAAACGATACCCATTACGACACAGTCCAAATCTGGGTAGCAGATGAAGGATCCCAGCACGGCCATATCTTTGCCATTAAGATGGCAAAATAAAGTTGCCGGGACAACAATCAGGAAAGAACGTCGACGTGATCGGTTTGCCTCGATTGCCAACTCTGTACAGCACATGTTTGCAGGGGTGAATTTAGCAAAGTCTTTGTCAGGCAGGTGCCTGAATGCCAAATACAATTTATGTGTGCCCTTTAAGAAGTAAGTATGTCAGAAAAAAAACTTAGCTAAAAGCAGGATTCTTACTTGATCATTAGATGATAGCTTGATGCAGAATTGCTGTGTCATTTCTGGAGATCCTTGGAGACAGGCATTGAGAGAACCTGGGCCCAAGAAATGGGCAGCTAAAGACAAATTGGGGGAATTAGCTGAAATGGTAGAGTGCTCGCTTAGCATGTGGGAGGTAGTGGGATCGATGCCCACATTCTCCACTTTCATTTTATCTTTGGGCCAACGCTTCAGGCCCACAAATTGTGTCAATCAACCAACAGTTGACACAAATGCTCTGTTTTGCCACGAGCTGATAGACTGCCATTCCGAATGTTTTGCACACTTGCCAATGTTTTGCACACTTTCCACAAGCATGTTGATTGCATTGCTGCCAGCAGCGGAGATGCAATGTGACGGGTTTGGCAGAAAAGAAGATGCGAAAAAAGCCTTTAATCTCTGAGCATGCATGACAGGATCTTCTGGTTATGAGAGTGACAAGCTGCCTACTGCACTAACAATCAATGACCTGATCTCCAGAACCAGATTTGCCACCTTACTGGCGGCATCCAGCCACAATGCAAAGTGATCACAAAAGATTGTGGCAGATGAAAGAATAATGCAGCAGTTTGCGATACAGAGTCAGAAACATTCTCCAGTATAACACAAGTCCAATCTGCAGGGAGCAGCTGGCGGGGCACAGCATGCCCACCACAGCTTTGGCGTTAAGCTGTCGCTGTAAAGGTGCATGATGAAGACACAGCAAAGCGTCAAATTCATTGCATTGCCTCGATTGCTCAACCGGGAGAGCTGCAGACTCAATGGGTGAATGTATCAAAGGCATTGTCAAGTCGCTGCATGAAAGCCCAATACAATTAGTGTGTCCTTTTCAAAGTAGGTGTGCATAAGGAAAGCTCTCCGAAAACAGTATTCCTAAATTGATTGTGGCTTACCATGTTGCTTCTAAGGCTGTAGAGCGATCTTTTATTTCATGTCAGAAATGAGCCTCAACACAGCTTTGTTGCTTCTGCAGTTGCATCCAGAGGCCAGCAGGGGTCCTCTGAGCTGCAGCGCATGGAAAATTGAGCACTCACCTGCACGCAAAGAAAAATTTCTATCACTGAGTCAGGGTTGTCGACTGCTCACTCACACTTGTGCTGACTGGTATTTTTTGTTCTCGCTTGTTTGGAGTCTTTAAGTTGGGCCTATTTACCTGTTATGACATGGCCACTGTGGTGTCCAATTGTGCTGATGGGTAAAGCTGGGTCATGTTGATTCAATCGAGCTATTACAGATTCGAAAGCAGCAGGCATACCTGATGCAGAAAAGCTGAGCCAATTCTTCAGCACCTTGGAGATAATCACTCAGAAGGTCCTGGCTAGCAAGTAATATGACTTGGCTAGCTGTCTGGTGAATTAGCTCAAATGGGAGAGCGCTTGCTTTGCATGTAAGAAATAGTGGGATCGATGCCCACATTCTCCAATTTTATTTTATATTTGGCCCAATGCTCGGGCCCATCCCTTGTGTCCACAGTTTACACTTGCCCTCAGTTTGTCCATGCGCTGATTCACTGCCAGTCCGAATGATTTGCACAGCTGCCACAAGCATGTTGCTTCCATTGCTGTCAGCAACGGAGATGCAATGTGACCAGAATGGAAGAAAGTAAGGTGCAAAACAGCTTTTCTTTTTCTCACCATTCAACAGCACCTTCAGATTATGAGAGTGAAACCCAGCCTACTGCAGTGACAAAGAATGACCTAAGTTACACACCACATTTGCCATCTTACAAACTGCATTTAGCCACAATGTAAAGTGTTCATAAAATATTGAGTCCAATGAGAGAAGTAGACAGCAGTTTGCGATACAAAGTTAGAAACGATACCCATTACGACACAGTCCAAATCCGGGTAGCAGATGAAGGATCCCAGCACGGCCATATCTTTGCCATTAAGATGGCAAAATAAAGTTGCCGGGACAACAATCAGGAAAGAACGTCGACGTGATCGGTTTGCCTCGATTGCCAACTCTGTACAGCACATGTTTGCAGGGGTGAATTTAGCAAAGTCTTTGTCAGGCAGGTGCCTGAATGCCAAATACAATTTATGTGTGCCCTTTAAGAAGTAAGTATGTCAGAAAAAAAACTTAGCTAAAAGCAGGATTCTTACTTGATCATTAGATGATAGCTTGATGCAGAATTGCTGTGTCATTTCTGGAGATCCTTGGAGACAGGCATTGAGAGAACCTGGGCCCAAGAAATGGGCAGCTAAAGACAAATTGGGGGAATTAGCTGAAATGGTAGAGTGCTCGCTTAGCATGTGGGAGGTAGTGGGATCGATGCCCACATTCTCCACTTTCATTTTATCTTTGGGCCAACGCTTCAGGCCCACAAATTGTGTCAATCAACCAACAGTTGACACAAATGCTCTGTTTTGCCACGAGCTGATAGACTGCCATTCCGAATGTTTTGCACACTTGCCAATGTTTTCCACACTTTCCACAAGCATGTTGATTGCATTGCTGCCAGCAGCGGAGATGCAATGTGACGGGTTTGGCAGAAAAGAAGATGCGAAAAAAGCCTTTAATCTCTGAGCATGCATGACAGGATCTTCTGGTTATGAGAGTGACAAGCTGCCTACTGCACTAACAATCAATGACCTGATCTCCAGAACCAGATTTGCCACCTTACTGGCGGCATCCAGCCACAATGCAAAGTGATCACAAAAGATTGTGGCAGATGAAAGAATAATGCAGCAGTTTGCGATACAGAGTCAGAAACATTATCCAGTATAACACAAGTCCAATCTGCAGGGAGCAGGTGGCGGGGCACAGCATGCCCACCACAGCTTTGGCGTTAAGCTGTCGCTGTAAAGGTGCATGATGGAGACACAGCAAAGCGTCAAATTCATTGCATTGCCTCGATTGCTCAACCGGGAGAGCTGCAGACTCAATGGGTGAATGTATCAAAGGCATTGTCAAGTCGCTGCATGAAAGCCCAATACAATTAGTGTGTCCTTTTCAAAGTAGGTGTGCATAAGGAAAGCTCTCCGAAAACAGTATTCCTAAATTGATTGTGGCTTACCATGTTGCTTCTAAGGCTGTAGAGCGATCTTTTATTTCATGTCAGAAATGAGCCTCAACACAGCTTTGTTGCTTCTGCAGTTGCATCCAGAGGCCAGCAGGGGTCCTCTGAGCTGCAGCGCATGGAAAATTGAGCACTCACCTGCACGGAAAGAAAAATTTCTATCACTGAGTCAGGGTTGTCGACTGCTCCCTCACACTTGTGCTGACTGGTATTTTTTGTTCTCGCTTGTTTGGAGTCTTTAAGTTGGGCCTATTTACCTGTTATGACATGGCCACTGTGGTGTCCAATTGTGCTTGATTCAATCGAGATATTACTGATTCGAAAGCAGCAGGCATACCTGATGCAGAAAAGCTGAGCCAATTCTTCAGCACCTTGGAGATAATCACTGAGAAGCTCCTGGCTAGCAAGTAATATGACTTAGCTAGTTGTCTGGTGAATTAGCTCAAATGGGAGAGTGCTTGCTTTGCATATAAGAAGTAGTAGGATCGATGCCCATATACTCCAATTTGATTTTATATTTGGCCCAATGCTCGGGCCCATCCCTTGTGCACACAGTTGACACTTGCCCTCAGTTTGTCCATGCGCTGATTCACTGCCAGTCCGAATGATTTGCACAGCTGCCACAAGCATGTTGCTTCCATTGCTGTCAGCAACGGAGATGCAATGTGACGGGAATGGAAGAAAGTAAGGTGCAAAACAGCTTTTCTTTTTCTCACCATTCAACAGCATCTTCAGATTATGAGAGTGAAACCCAGCCTACTGCAGTGACAAAGAATGACCTAAGTTACACACCACATTTGCCATCTTACAAACTGCATTTAGCCACAATGTAAAGTGTTCATAAAATATTGAGTCCAATGAGAGAAGTAGACAGCAGTTTGCGATACAAAGTTAGAAACGATACCCATTACGACACAGTCCAAATCCGGGTAGCAGATGAAGGATCACAGCACGGCCATATCTTTGCCATTAAGATGGCGAAATAAAGTTGCAGAGCCAACAATCAGGAAAGAACGTCGACGTGATCGGTTTGCCTCGATTGCCAACTCTGTACAGCACATGTTTCCAGGGGTGAATTTAGCAAAGTCTTTGTCAGGCAGGTGCCTGAATGCCAAATACAATTTATGTGTGCCCTTTAAGAAGTAAGTATGTCAGAAAAAAAACTTAGCTAAAAGCAGGATTCCCGCTTGATCATTAGATGATAGCTTGATGCAGAATTGCTGAGTCATTTCTGGACATCCTTGGAGACAGGCATTGAGAGAACCTGGGCCCAAGAAATGGGCAGCTAAAGACAAATTGGGGGAATTAGCACAAATGGTAGAGTGCTAGCTTTGCATGTGAGAGGTTGTGGGATCGATGCCCACATTCTCCACTTTCATTTTATCTTTGGGCCAACGCTTCAGGCCCACAAATTGTGTCAATCGACCAACAGTTGACACAAATTCTCAGTTTTGCCACAAGCTGATAGGCTGCCATTCCAAATGTGTTGCAAACTTGCCAATGTTTTGCACACTTTCCACAAGCATGTTGATTGCATTGCTGCCAGCAGCGGAGATGCAATGTGACGGGTTTGGCAGAAAAGAAGATGCGAAAAAAGCCTTTAATCTCTGAGCATGCATGACAGGATCTTCTGGTTATGAGAGTGACAAGCTGCCTACTGCACTAACAATCAATGACCTGATCTCCAGAACCAGATTTGCCACTTTACTGGCGGCATCCAGCCACAATGCAAAGTGATCACAAAAGATTGTGTGAGATGAAAGAATAATGCAGCAGTTTGCGATACAGAGTCAGAAACATTATCCAGTATAACACAAGTCCAATCTGCAGGGAGCAGCTGGCGGGGCACAGCATGCCCACCACAGCTTTGGCGTTAAGCTGTCGATGTAAAGGTGCATGATGAAGACACAGCAAAGCGTCAAATTCATTGCATTGCCTCGATTGCTCAACCGGGAGAGCTGCAGACTCAATGGGTGAATGTATCAAAGGCATTGTCAGGTCGCTGCTTGAAAGCCCAATACATTTAGTGTGTCCTTTTCAAAGTAGGTGTGCATAAGGAAAGCTTTCCTCAAACAGTATTCCTAAATTGATTGTGGCTTACCATGTTGCTTCTAAGGCTGTAGAGCGATCTTTTATTTCATGTCAGAAATGAGCCTCAACACAGCTTTGTTGCTTCTGCAGTTGCATCCAGAGGCCAGCAGGGGTGCTCTGAGATGCAGCGCATGGGAAATTGAGCACTCACCTGCACGCAAAGAAAGATTTCTATCACTGAGTCAGGGTTGTCGACTGCTCCCTCACATTTGTGCTGACTGGTATTTTTTGTTCTCGCTTGTTTGGAGTCTTTAGGTTGGGCCTATTTACCTGTTATGACATGGCCACTGTGGTGTCCAATTGTGCTTTATTCAATCGAGATATTACTGATTCGAAAGCAGCAGGCATACCTGATGCAGAAAAGCTGAGCCAATTCTTCAGCACCTTGGAGATAATCACTCAGAAGGTCCTGGCTAGCAAGTAATATGACTTAGCTAGCTGTCTGGTTAGTTAGCTCAAATGGGAGAGCGCTTGCTTTGCATGTAAGAAGTAGTAGGATCGATGCCCACATTCTCCAATTTGATTTTATATTTGGCCCAATGCTCGGGCCCATCCCTTGTGCACACAGTTGACACTTGCCCTCAGTTTGTCCATGCGCTGATTCACTGCCAGTCCGAATGATTTGCACAGCTGCCACAAGCATGTTGCTTCCATTGCTGTCAGCAACGGAGATGCAATGTGACGGGAATGGAAGAAAGTAAGGTGCAAAACAGCTTTTCTTTTTCTCACCATTCAACAGCACCTTCAGATTATGAGAGTGAAACCCAGCCTACTGCAGTGACAAAGAATGACCTAAGTTACACACCACATTTGCCATCTTACAAACTGCATTTAGCCACAATGTAACGTGTTCATAAAATATTGAGTCCAATGAGAGAAGTAGACAGCAGTTTGCGATACAAAGTTAGAAACGATACCCATTACGACACAGTCCAAATCCGGGTAGCAGATGAAGGATCACAGCACGGCCATATCTTTGCCATGAAGATGGCGAAATAAAGTTGCAGGGCCAACAATCAGGAAAGAACGTCGACGTGATCGGTTTGCCTCGATTGCCAACTCTGTACAGCACATGTTTCCAGGGGTGAATTTAGCAAAGTCTTTGTCAGGCAGGTGCCTGAATGCCAAATACAATTTATGTGTGCCCTTTAAGAAGTAAGTATGTCAGAAAAAAAACTTAGCTAAAAGCAGGATTCTTACTTGATCATTAGATGATAGCTTGATGCAGAATTGCTGAGTCATTTCTGGACATCCTTGGAGACAGGCATTGAGAGAACGTGGGCCCAAGAAATGGGCAGCTAAAATCAAATTGGGGGAATTAGCTCAAATGGTTGAGTGCTCGCTTCGCATGTGAGAAGTAGTGGGATTGATGCCCACATTCTCCACTTTCATTTTATCTTTGGGCCAACGCTTCAGGCCCACAAATTGTGTCAATCAACCAACAGTTGACACAAATGCTCTGTTTTGCCACGAGCTGATAGACTGCCATTCCGAATGTTTTGCACACTTGCCAATGTTTTCCACACTTTCCACAAGCATGTTGATTGCATTGCTGCCAGCAGCGGAGATGCAATGTGACGGGTTTGGCAGAAAAGAAGATGCGAAAAAAGCCTTTAATCTCTGAGCATGCATGACAGGATCTTCTGGTTATGAGAGTGACAAGCTGCCTACTGCACTAACAATCAATGACCTGAGCTCCAGAACCAGATTTGCCACCTTACTGGCGGCATCCAGCCACAATGCAAAGTGATCACAAAAGATTGTGGCAGATGAAAGAATAATGCAGCAGTTTGCGATACAGAGTCAGAAACATTATCCAGTATAACACAAGTCCAATCTGCAGGGAGCAGGTGGCGGGGCACAGCATGCCCACCACAGCTTTGGCGTTAAGCTGTCGATGTAAAGGTGCATGATGAAGACACAGCAAATTGTCAAATTCATTGCATTGCCTCGATTGCTCAACCGGGAGAGCTGCAGGCTCAATGGGTGAATGTATCAAAGGCATTGTCAGGTCGCTGCTTGAAAGCCCAATACAATTAGTGTGTCCTTTTCAAAGTAGGTGTGCATAAGGAAAGCTTTCCTAAAACAGTATTCCTAAATTGATTGTGGCTTACCATGTTGCTTCTAAGGCTGTAGAGCGATCTTTTATTTCATGTCAGAAATGAGCCTCAACACAGCTTTGTTGCTTCTGCAGTTGCATCCAGAGGCCAGCAGGGGTCCTGTGAGCTGCAGCGCATGGAAAATTGAGCACTCACCTGCACGCAAAGAAAGATTTCTATCACTGAGTCAGGGTTGTCGACTGCTCCCTCACACTTGTGCTGACTGGTATTTTTTGTTCTCGCTTGTTTGGAGTCTTTAAGTTGGGCCTATTTACCTGTTATCACATGGCCACTGTGGTGTCCAATTGTGCTGATGGCTAAAGCTGGGTCATGTTGATTCAATCGAGATATTACTGATTCGAAAGCAGCAGGCATACCTGATGCAGAAAAGCTGAGCCAATTCTTCAGCACCTTGGAGATAATCACTCAGAAGTTCCTGGCTAGCAAGTAATATGACTTAGCTCGCTGTCTGGTGAATTAGCTCAAATGGGTGAGCGCTTGCTTTGCATGTAAGAAGTAGTAGGATCGATGCCCACATTCTCCAATTTGATTTTATATTTGGCCCAATGCTCGGGCCCATCCCTTGTGCACACAGTTGACACTTGCCCTCAGTTTGCCCATGCGCTGATTCACTGCCAGTCCGAATGATTTGCACAGCTGCCACAAGCATGTTGCTTCCATTGCTGTCAGCAACGGAGATGCAATGTGACGGGAATGGAAGAAAGTAAGGTGCAAAACAGCTTTTCTTTTTCTCACCATTCAACAGCTCCTTCAGATTATGAGAGTGAAACCCAGCCTACAGCAGTGACAAAGAATGACCTAAGTTACACACCACATTTGCCATCTTACAAACTGCATTTAGCCACAATGTAAAGTGTTCATAAAATATTGAGTCCAATGAGAGAAGTAGACAGCAGTTTGCGATACAAAGTTAGAAACGATACCCATTACGACACAGTCCAAATCCGGGTAGCAGATGAAGGATCACAGCACGGCCATATCTTTGCCATTAAGATGGCGAAATAAAGTTGCAGGGCCAACAATCAGGAAAGAACGTCGACGTGATCGGTTTGCCTCGATTGCCAACTCTGTACAGCACATGTTTCCAGGGGTGAATTTAGCAAAGTCTTTGTCAGGCAGGTGCCTGAATGCCAAATACAATTTATGTGTGCCCTTTAAGAAGTAAGTATGTCAGAAAAAAAACTTAGCTAAAAGCAGGATTCTTACTTGATCATTAGATGATAGCTTGATGCAGAATTGCTGAGTAATTTCTGGACATCCTTGGAGACAGGCATTGAGAGAACCTGGGCCCAAGAAATGGGCAGATGAAGACAAATTGGGGGAATTAGCTCAAATGGTAGAGCGCTCGCTTAGCATGTGAGAGGTAGTGGGATCGATGCCCACATTCTCCACTTTCATTTTATCTTTGGGCCAACGCTTCAGGCCCACAAATTGTGTCAATCAACCAACAGTTGACACAAATGCTCTGTTTTGCCACGAGCTGATAGACTGCCATTCCGAATGTTTTGCACACTTGCCAATGTTTTCCACACTTTCCACAAGCATGTTGATTGCATTGCTGCCAGCAGCGGAGATGCAATGTGACGGGTTTGGCAGAAAAGAAGATGCGAAAAAAGCCTTTAATCTCTGAGCATGCATGACAGGATCTTCTGGTTATGAGAGTGACAAGCTGCCTACTGCACTAACAATCAATGACCTGAGCTCCAGAACCAGATTTGCCACCTTACTGGCGGCATCCAGCCGCAATGCAAAGTGATCACAAAAGATTGTGGCAGATGAAAGAATAATGCAGCAGTTTGCGATACAGAGTCAGAAACATTATCCAGTATAACACAAGTCCAATCTGCAGGGAGCAGGTGGCGGGGCACAGCATGCCCACCACAGCTTTGGCGTTAAGCTGTCGATGTAAAGGTGCATGATGAAGACACAGCAAAGCGTCAAATTCATTGCATTGCCTCGATTGCTCAACCGGGAGAGCTGCAGACTCAATGGGTGAATGTATCAAAGGCATTGTCAGGTCGCTGCTTGAAAGCCCAATACAATTAGTGTGTCCTTTTCAAAGTAGGTGTGCATAAGGAAAGCTTTCCTAAAACAGTATTCCTAAATCGATTGTGGCTTACCATGTTCCTTCTAAGGCGGTAGAGCTATCTTTTATTTCATGTCAGAAATGAGCCTCAACACAGCTTTGTTGATTCTGCAGTTGCATCCAGAGGCCAGCAGGGGTTCCTCTGAGCTGCAGTGCATGGAAAATTGAGCACTCACCTGCACGCAAAGAAAGATTTCTATCACTGAGTCAGGGTTGTCGACTGCTCCCTCACACTAGTGCTGACTGGTATTTTTTGTTCTCGCTTGTTTGGAGTCTTTAAGTTGGGCCTCTTTACCTGTTATGACATGGCCACTGTGGTGTCCCATTGTGCTGATGGGTAAAGCTGGGTCATGTTGATTCAATCGAGCTATTACAGATTTGAAAGCAGCAGGCATACCCGATGCAGAAAAGCTGAGCCAATTCTTCAGCACCTTGGAGATACTCACTCAGAAGGTCCTGGCTAGCAAGTAATATGACTTAGCTAGCTGTCTGGGGAATTAGCTCAAATGGGAGAGCGCTTGCTTTGCATGTAAGAGGTAGTGGGATCGATGCCCACATTCTCCAATTTGGTTTTATATTTGGCCCAATGCTCGGGCCCATCCCTTGTGGACACAGTTGACACTTGCCCTCAGTTTGTCCATGCGCTGATTCACTGCCAGTCCGAATGATTTGCACAGCTGCCACAAGCATGTTGCTTCCATTGCTGTCAGCAACGGAGATGCAATGTGACGGGAATGGAAGAAAGTAAGGTGCAAAACAGCTTTTCTTTTTCTCACCATTCAACAGCACCTTCAGATTATGAGAGTGAAACCCAGCCTCCTGCAGTGACAAAGAATGACCTAAGTTACACACCACATTTGCCATCTTACAAACTGCATTTAGCCACAATGTAAAGTGTTCATAAAATATTGAGTCCAATGAGAGAAGTAGACAGCAGTTTGCGATACAAAGTTAGAAATGATACCCATTACGACACAGTCCAAGTCCGGGTCGCAGATGAAGGATGACAGCACGGCCATATCTTTGCCATTAAGATGGCGAAATATAGTTGCAGGGCCAACAATCAGGAAAGAACGTCAACGTGATCGGTTTGCCTCGATTGCCAACTCTGTACAGCACATGTTTCCAGGGGTGAATTTAGCAAAGTCTTTGTCAGGCAGGTGCCTGAATGCCAAATACAATTTATGTGTGCCCTTTAAGAAGTAAGTATGTCAGAAAAAAATCTTAGCTAAAAGCAGGATTCTCACTTGATCATTAGATGATAGCTTGATGCAGAATTGCTGAGTCATTTCTGGACATCCTTGGAGACAGGCATTGAGAGAACCTGGGCCCAAGAAATGGGCAGCTCAAGACAAATTGGGGGAATTAGCTCAAATGGTAGAGCGCTCGCTTTGCATGTGAGAGGTAGAACAACAAAGAACAAAGAAATGTACAGCACAGGAACAGGCCCTTCGGCCCTCCAAGCCCGTGCCGACCATACTGCCCGACTAAACTACAATCTTCTACACTTCCTGGGTCCGTATCCTTCTATTCCCATCCTATTCATATATTTGTCAAGATGCCCCTTAAATGTCCCTATCGTCCCTGCCTCCACTACCTCCTCCGGTAGTGAGTTCCAGGCACCCACTACCCTCTGCGTAAAAAACTTGCCTCGTACATCTACTCTAAACTTTGCCCCTCTCACCTTAAACCTATGCCCCCTCGTAATTGACCCCTCTACCCTGGGGAAAAGCCTCTGACTATCCACTCTGTCTATGCCCCTCATAATTTTGTATACCTCTATCAGGTCGCCCCTCAACCTCCTTCGTTCCAGTGAGAACAAACCGAGTTTATTCAATCGCTCCTCATAGCTTATGCCCTCCATACCAGGCAACATTCTGGTAAATCTCTTCTGCACCCTCTCTAAAGCCTCCACATCCTTCTGGTAGTGTGGCGACCAGAATTGAACACTATACTCCAAGTGTGGCCTAACTAAGGTTCTATACAGCTGCAACATGACTTGCCAATTCTTATACTCAATGCCCCGGCCAATGAAGGCAAGCATGCCGTATGCCTTCTTGACTACCTTCTCCACCTGTGTAGCCCCTTTCAGTGATCTGTGGACCTGTACTCCTCGATCTCTTTGACTTTCAATACTCTTGAGGGTTCTACCATTCACTGTATATTCCCTACCTGCATTAGCCCTTCCAAAATGCATTACCTCACATTTGTCCAGGTTAAACTCCATCTGCCATCTCTCCGCCCAAGTCTCCAGACAATCTAAATCCTGCTGTATCCTCAGACAGTCCTCATCGCTATCCGCAATTCCACCAACCTTTGTGTCGTCTGCAAACTTACTAATCAGACCAGTTACATTTTCCTCCAAATCATTTATATATACTACAAAGAGCAAAGGTCCCAGCACTGATCCCTGTGGAACACCACTGGTCACAGCCCTCCAATTAGAAAAGCATCCCTCCATTGCTACCCTCTGCCTTCTATGGCCTAGCCAGTTCTGTATCCACCTTGCCAGTTCACCCCTGATCCCGTGTGACTTCACCTTTTGTACTAGTCTACCATGAGGGACCTTGTCAAAGGCCTTACTGAAGTCCATATAGACAACATCTACTGCCCTACCTGCATCAATCATCTTAGTGACCTCCTCGAAAAACTCTATCAAGTTAGTGAGACACGACCTCCCCTTCACAAAACCGTGCTGCCTCTCACTAATACGTCCATTTGCTTCCAAATGGGAGTAGATCCTGTCTCGAAGAATTCTCTCCAGTAATTTCCCTACCACTGAAGTAAGGCTCACCGGCCTGTAGTTCCCGGGATTATCCCTGCCACCCTTCTTAAACAGAGGAACAACATTGGCTATTCTCCAGTCCTCCGGGACATCCCCTGAAGACAGCGAGGATCCAAAGATTTCTGTCAAGGCCTCAGCAATTTCCTCTCCAGCCTCCTTCAGTATTCTGGGGTAGATCCCATCCGGCCCTGGGGACTTATCTACCTTAATATTTTTTAAGACACCCAACACCTCGTCTTTTTGGATCACAATGTGACCCAGGCTATCTACACCCCCTTCTCCAGACTCAACATCTACCAATTCCTTCTCTTTGGTGAATACTGATGCAAAGTATTCATTTAGTACCTCGCCCATTTCCTCTGGCTCCACACATAGATTCCCTTGCCTATCCTTCAGTGGGCCAACCCTTTCCCTGGCTACCCTCTTGCTTTTTATGTAAGTGTAAAAAGCCTTGGGATTTTCCTTAACCCTATTTGCCAATGACTTTTCATGACCCCTTCTAGCCCTCCTGACTCCTTGCTTAAGTTCCTTCCTACTTTCCTTATATGCCACACAGGCTTCGTCTGTTCCCAGCCTTTTAGCCCTGACAAATGCCTCCTTTTTCTTTTTGACGAGGCCTACAATATCACTCGTCATCCAAGGTTCCCGAAAATTGCCGTATTTATCTTTCTTCCTCACAGGAACATGCCTGTCCTGTATTCCTTTCAACTGACACTTGAAAGCCTCCCACATGTCAGATGTTGATTTGCCCTCAAACATCCGCCCCCAATCTATGTTCTTCAGTTCCCGCCTAATATTGTTATAATTAGCCTTCCCCCAATTTAGCACATTCATCCTCGGACCACTCTTATCCTTGTCCACCAGTACTTTAAAACTTACTGAATTGTGGTCACTGTTACCAAAATGCTCCCCTACTGAAACATCTACCACCTGGCCGGGCTCATTCCCCAATACCAGGTCCAGTACCGCCCCTTCCCTAGTTGGACTGTTTACATATTGTTTTAAGAAGCCCTCCTGGATGCTCCTTACAAACTCTGCCCCGTCTAAGCCCCTGGCACTAAGTGAGTCCCAGTCAATATTGGGGAAGTTGAAGTCTCCCATCACCACAACCCTGTTGTTTTTACTCTTTTCCAAAATCTGTCTACCTATCTGCTCCTCTATCTCCCGCTGGCTGTTGGGAGGCCTGTAGTATACCCCCAACATTGTGACTGCACCCTTCTTATTCCTGATCTCTACCCATATAGCCTCACTGCCCTCTGAGGTGTCCTCTCGCTGTATAGCTGTGATACTCTCCTGAACAAGTAGTGCAACTCCGCCTCCCCTTTTACATCCCCCTCTATCCCGCCTGAAACATCTAAATCCTGGAACGTTTAGCTGCCAATCCTGCCCTTCCCTCAACCAGGTCTCTGTAATGGCAACAACATCATAGTTCCAAGTAGTAATCCAAGCTCTAAGTTCATCTGCCTTACCCGTAATGCTCCTTGCATTAAAACATATGCACTTCAGGCCACCAGACCCGCTGTGTTCAGCAACTTCTCCCCGTCTGCGCTGCCTCAGAGCCACACTGTCCCTATTCCCTAGTTCTCCCTCAATGCTCTCACCTTCTGACCTATTGCTCCCGTGCCCACCCCCCTGCCATACTAGTTTAAACCCTCCCGTGTGACACTAGCAAACCTCGCGGCCAGGTAGTGGGATCGATGCCCACATTCTCCACTTTCACTTCATCTTTGGGCCAACGCTTCAGGCCCACAAATTGTGTCAATCAACCAACAGTTGACACAAATGCTCTGTTTTGCCACGAGCTGATAGACTGCCATTCCGAATGTTTTGCACACTTGCCAATGTTTTGCACACTTTCCACAAGCATGTTGATTGCATTGCTGCCAGCAGCGGAGATGCAATGTGACGGGTTTGGCAGAAAAGAAGATGCGAAAAAAGCCTTTAATCTCTGAGCAAGCATGACAGGATCTTCTGGTTATGAGAGTGACAAGCTGCCTACTGCACTAACAATCAATGACCTGAGCTCCAGAACCAGATTTGCCACCTTACTGGCGGCATCCAGCCACAATGCAAAGTGATCACAAAAGATTGTGGCAGATGAAAGAATAATGCAGCAGTTTGCGATACAGAGTCAGAAACATTATCCAGTATAACACAAGTCCAATCTGCAGGGAGCAGGTGGCGGGGCACAGCATGCCCACCACAGCTTTGGCGTTAAGCTGTCGATGTGAAGGTGCATGATGAAGACACAGCAAAGCGTCAAATTCATTGCATTGCCTCGATTGCTCAACCGGGAGAGCTGCAGGCTCAATGGGTGAATGTATCAAAGGCATTGTCAGGTCGCTGCTTGAAAGCCCAATACAATTAGTGTGTCCTTTTCAAAGTAGGTGTGCATAAGGAAAGCTTTCCTAAAACAGTATTCCTAAATTGATTGTGGCTTACCATGTTGCTTCTAAGGCTGTAGAGCGATCTTTTATTTCATGTCAGAAATGAGCCTCAACACAGCTTTGTTGCTTCTGCAGTTGCATCCAGAGGCCAGCAGGGGTCCTCTGAGCTGCAGCGCATGGAAAATTGAGCACTCACCTGCACGCAAAGAAAGATTTCTATCACTGAGTCAGGGTTGTCGACTGCTCCCTCACACTTGTGCTGACTGGTATTTTTTGTTCTCGCTTGTTTGGAGTCTTTAAGTTGGGCCTATTTACCTGTTATGACATGGCCACTGTGGTGTCCCATTGTGCTGATGGCTAAAGCTGGGTCATGTTGATTCAATCGAGATATTACTGATTCGAAAGCAGCAGGCATACCTGATGCAGAAAAACTGAGCCAATTCTTCAGCACCTTGGAGATAATCACTCAGAAGGTCCTGGCTAGCAAGTAATATGACTTAGCTAGTTGTCTGGTGAATTAGCTCAAATGGGAGAGCGCTTGCTGTGCATGTAAGAAGTAGTAGGATCGATGCCCACATTCTCCAATTTGATTTTATATTTGGCCCAATGCTCGGGCCCATCCCTTGTGCACACAGTTGACACTTGCCCTCAGTTTGTCCATGCCAGTCCGAATGATTTGCACAGCTGCCACAAGCATGTTGCTTCCATTGCTGTCAGCAACGGAGATGCAATGTGACGGGAATGGAAGAAAGTAAGGTGCAAAACAGCTTTTCTTTTTCTCACCATTCAACAGCACCTTCAGATTATGAGAGTGAAACCCAGCCTACTGCAGTGACAAAGAATGACCTAAGTTACACACCACATTTGCCATCTTACAAACTGCATTTAGCCACAATGTAAAGTGTTCATAAAATATTGAGTCCAATGAGAGAAGTGGACAGCAGTTTGCGATACAAAGTTAGAAACGATACCCATTACGACACAGTCCAAATCCGGGTAGCAGATGAAGGATCACAGCACGGCCATATCTTTGCCATTAAGATGGCGAAATAAAGTTGCAGGGCCAACAATCAGGAAAGAACGTTGACGTGATCGGTTTGCCTCAATTGCCAACACTGTACAGCACATGTTTCCAGGGGTGAATTTAGCAAAGTCTTTGTCAGGCAGGTGCCTGAATGCCAAATACAATTTATGTGTGCCCTTTAAGAAGTAAGTATGTCAGAAAAAAAACTTAGCTAAAAGCAGGATTCTTACTTGATCATTAGATGATAGCTTGATGCAGGTTTGCTGAGTCATTTCTGGACATCCTTGGAGACAGGCATTGAGAGAACCTGGGCCCAAGAAATGGGCAGCTTAAGACAAATTGGGGGAATTAGCTCAAATGGTAGAGCGCTTGCTTAGCATGTGAGAGGTAGTGGGATCGATGCCCACATTCTCCACTTTCATTTTATCTTTGGGCCAACGCTTCAGGTCCACAAATTGTGTCGATCAACCAACAGTTGACACAAATGCTCTGTTTTGCCACGAGCTGATAGACTGCCATTCCGAATGTTTTGCACACTTGCCAATGTTTTGCACACTTTCCACAAGCATGTTGATTGCATTGCTGCCAGCAGCGGAGATGCAATGTGACGGGTTTGGCAGAAAAGAAGATGCGAAAAAAGCCTTTAATCTCTGAGCAAGCATGACAGGATCTTCTGGTTATGAGAGTGACAAGCTGCCTACTGCACTAACAATCAATGACCTGAGCTCCAGAACCAGATTTGCCACCTTACTGGCGGCATCCAGCCACAATGCAAAGTGATCACAAAAGACTGTGGCAGATGAAAGAATAATGCAGCAGTTTGCGATACAGAGTCAGAAACATTATCCAGTATAACACAAGTCCAATCTGCAGGGAGCAGGTGGCGGGGCACAGCATGCCCACCACAGCTTTGGCGTTAAGCTGTCGATGTAAAGGTGCATGATGAAGACACAGCAAAGCGTCAAATTCATTGCATTGCCTCGATTGCTCAATCGGGAGAGCTGCAGTCTCAATGGGTGAATGTATCAAAGGCATTGTCAGGTCGCTGCTTGAAAGCCCAATACAATTAGTGTGTCCTTTTCAAAGTAGGTGTGCATAAGGAAAGCTTTCCTAAAACAGTATTCCTAAATCGATTGTGGCTTACCATGTTCCTTCTAAGGCGGTAGAGCTATCTTTTATTTCATGTCAGAAATGAGCCTCAACACAGTTTTGTTGATTCTGCAGTTGCATCCAGAGGCCAGCAGGGGTTCCTCTGAGCTGCAGTGCATGGAAAATTGAGCACTCACCTGCACGCAAAGAAAGATTTCTATCACTGAGTCAGGGTTGTCGACTGCTCCCTCACACTAGTGCTGACTGGTATTTTTTGTTCTCGCTTGTTTGGAGTCTATAAGTTGGGCCTCTTTACCTGTTATGACATGGCCACTGTGGTGTCCCATTGTGCTGATGGGTAAAGCTGGGTCATGTTGATTCAATCGAGCTATTACAGATTTGAAAGCAGCAGGCATACCCGATGCAGAAAAGCTGAGCCAATTCTTCAGCACCTTGGAGATACTCACTCAGAAGGTCCTGGCTAGCAAGTAATATGACTTAGCTAACTGTCTGGGGAATTAGCTCAAATGGGAGAGCGCTTGCTTTGCATGTGAAAGGTAGTGGGATCGATGCCCACATTCTCCAATTTGGTTTTATATTTGGCCCAATGCTCGGGCCCATCCCTTGTGTACACAGTTGACACTTGCCCTCAGTTTGTCCATGCGCTGATTCACTGCCAGTCCGAATGATTTGCACAGCTGCCACAAGCATGTTGCTTCCATTGCTGTCAGCAACGGAGATGCAATGTGACGGGAATGGAAGAAAGTAAGGTGCAAAACAGCTTTTCTTTTTCTCACCATTCAACAGCACCTTCAGATTATGAGAGTGAAACCCAGCCTCCTGCAGTGACAAAGAATGACCTAAGGTACACACCACATTTGCCATCTTACAAACTGCATTTAGCCACAATGTAAAGTGTTCATAAAATATTGAGTCCAATGAGAGAAGTAGACAGCAGTTTGCGATACAAAGTTAGAAACGATACCCATTACGACACTGTCCAAGTCCGGGTCGCAGATGAAGGATGACAGCACGGCCATATCTTTGCCATTAAGATGGCGAAATAAAGTTGCCGGGCCAACAATCAGGAAAGAACGTCGACGTGATCGGTTTGCCTCGATTGCCAACTCTGTACAGCACATGTTTCCAGGGGTGAATTTAGCAAAGTCTTTGTCAGGCAGGTGCCTGAATGCCAAATACAATTTATGTGTGCCCTTTAAGAAGTAAGTATGTCAGAAAAAAATCTTAGCTAAAAGCAGGATTCTTACTTGATCATTAGATGATAGCTTGATGCAGAATTGCTGAGTCATTTCTGGATATCCTTGGAGACAGGCATTGAGAGAACCTGGGCCCAAGAAATGGGCAGCTCAAGAAAAATTGGGTGAATTAGCTCAAATGGTAGAGCGCTCGCTTTGCATGTGAGAGGTAGTGGGATCGATGCCCACATTCTCCACTTTCATTTTATCTTTGGGCCAACGCTTCAGGCCCACAAACTGTGTCAATCAACCAACAGTTGACACAAATGCTCTGTTTTGCCACGAGCTGATAGACTGCCATTCCGAATGTTTTGCACACTTGCCAATGTTTTCCACACTTTCCACAAGCATGTTGATTGCATTGCTGCCAGCAGCGGAGATGCAATGTGACGGGTTTGGCAGAAAAGAAGATGCGAAAAAAGCCTTTAATCTCTGAGCATGCATGACAGGATCTTCTGGTTATGAGAGTGACAAGCTGCCTACTGCACTAACAATCAATGACCTGAGCTCCAGAACCAGATTTGCCACCTTACTGGCGGCATCCAGCCACAATGCAAAGTGATCACAAAAGATTGTGGCAGATGAAAGAATAATGCAGCAGTTTGCGATACAGAGTCAGAAACATTATCCAGTATAACACAAGTCCAATCTGCAGGGAGCAGGTGGCGGGGCACAGCATGCCCACCACAGCTTTGGCGTTAAGCTGTCGATGTAAAGGTGCATGATGAAGACACAGCAAAGCGTCAAATTCATTGCATTGCCTCGATTGCTCAATCGGGAGAGCTGCAGTCTCAATGGGTGAATGTATCAAAGGCATTGTCAGGTCGCTGCTTGAAAGCCCAATACAATTAGTGTGTCCTTTTCAAAGTAGGTGTGCATAAGGAAAGCTTTCCTAAAACAGTATTCCTAAATCGATTGTGGCTTACCATGTTCCTTCTAAGGCGGTAGAGCTATCTTTTATTTCATGTCAGAAATGAGCCTCAACACAGTTTTGTTGATTCTGCAGTTGCATCCAGAGGCCAGCAGGGGTTCCTCTGAGCTGCAGTGCATGGAAAATTGAGCACTCACCTGCACGCAAAGAAAGATTTCTATCACTGAGTCAGGGTTGTCGACTGCTCCCTCACACTAGTGCTGACTGGTATTTTTTGTTCTCGCTTGTTTGGAGTCTTTAAGTTGGGCCTCTTTACCTGTTATGACATGGCCACTGTGGTGTCCCATTGTGCTGATGGGTAAAGCTGGGTCATGTTGATTCAATCGAGCTATTACAGATTTGAAAGCAGCAGGCATACCCGATGCAGAAAAGCTGAGCCAATTCTTCAGCACCTTGGAGATACTCACTCAGAATGTCCTGTCTAGCAAGTAATATGACTTAGCTAGCTGTCTTTGGAATTAGCTCAAATGGGAGAGCACTTGCTTTGCATGTGAAAGGTAGTGGGATCGATGCCCACATTCTCCAATTTGGTTTTATATTTGGCCCAATGCTCGGGCCCATCCCTTGTGTACACAGTTGACACTTGCCCTCAGTTTGCCCATGCGCTGATTCACTGCCAGTCCGAATGATTTGCACAGCTGCCACAAGCATGTTGCTTCCATTGCTGTCAGCAACGGAGATGCAATGTGACGGGAATGGAAGAAAGTAAGGTGCAAAACAGCTTTTCTTTTTCTCACCATTCAACAGCACCTTCAGATTATGAGAGTGAAACCCAGCCTCCTGCAGTGACAAAGAATGACCTAAGTTACACACCACATTTGCCATCTTACAAACTGCATTTAGCCACAATGTAAAGTGTTCATAAAATATTGAGTCCAATGAGAGAAGTAGACAGCAGTTTGCGATACAAAGTTAGAAACGATACCCATTACGACACTGTCCAAGTCCGGGTCGCAGATGAAGGATGACAGCACGGCCATATCTTTGCCATTAAGATGGTGAAATAAAGTTGCAGGGCCAACAATCAGGAAAGAACGTCGACGTGATCGGTTTGCCTCGATTGCCAACTCTGTACAGCACATGTTTCCAGGGGTGAATTTAGCAAAGTCTTTGTCAGGCAGGTGCCTGAATGTCAAATACAATTTATGTGTGCCCTTTAAGAAGTAAGTATGTCAGAAAAAAAACTTAGCTAAAAGCAGGATTCTTACTTGATCATTAGATGATAGCTTGATGCAGAATTGCTGAGTCATTTCTGGACATCCTTGGAGACAGGCATTGAGAGAACCTGGGCCCAAGAAATGGGCAGCTACAGACAAATTGGGGGAATTAGCTCAAATGGTAGAGCGCTCGCTTTGCATGTGAGAGGTAGTGGGATCGATGCCCACATTCTCCACTTTCATTTTATCTTTGGGCCAACGCTTCAGGCCCACAAATTGTGTCGATCAACCAACAGTTGACACAAATGCTCTGTTTTGCCACGAGCTGATAGACTGCCATTCCGAATGTTTTGCACACTTGCCAATGTTTTGCACACTTTCCACAAGCATGTTGATTGCATTGCTGCCAGCAGCGGAGATGCAATGTGACGGGTTTGGCAGAAAAGAAGATGCGAAAAAAGCCTTTAATCTCTGAGCAAGCATGACAGGATCTTCTGGTTATGAGAGTGACAAGCTGCCTACTGCACTAACAATCAATGACCTGAGCTCCAGAACCAGATTTGCCACCTTACTGGCGGCATCCAGCCACAATGCAAAGTGATCACAAAAGATTGGGGCAGATGAAAGAATAATGCAGCAGTTTGCGATACAGAGTCAGAAACATTATCCAGTATAACACAAGTCCAATCTGCAGGGAGCAGGTGGCGGGGCACAGCATGCCCACCACAGCTTTGGCGTTAAGCTGTCGATGTAAAGGTGCATGATGAAGACACAGCAAAGCGTCAAATTCATTGCATTGCCTCGATTGCTCAACCGGGAGAGCTGCAGGCTCAATGGGTGAATGTATCAAAGGCATTGTCAGGTCGCTGCTTGAAAGCCCAATACAATTAGTGTGTCCTTTTCAAAGTAGGTGTGCATAAGGAAAGCTTTCCTAAAACAGTATTCCTAAATTGATTGTGGCTTACCATGTTGCTTCTAAGGCTGTAGAGCGATCTTTTATTTCATGTCAGAAATGAGCCTCAACACAGCTTTGTTGCTTCTGCAGTTGCATCCAGAGGCCAGCAGGGGTCCTCTGAGCTGCAGCGCATGGAAAATTGAGCACTCACCTGCACGCAAAGAAAGATTTCTATCACTGAGTCAGGGTTGTCGACTGCTCCCTCACACTTGTGCTGACTGGTATTTTTTGTTCTCGCTTGTTTGGAGTCTTTAAGTTGGGGCTATTTACCTGTTTTGACATGGCCACTGTGGTGTCCAATTGTGCTGATGGCTAAAGCTGGGTCATGTTGATTCAATCGAGATATTACTGATTCGAAAGCAGCAGGCATACCTGATGCAGAAAAGCTGAGCCAATTCTTCAGCACCTTGGAGATAATCACTCAGAAGGTCCTGGCTAGCAAGTAATGTGATTTAGCTAGTTGTCTGGTGAATTAGCTCAAATGTGAGAGCGCTTGCTTTGCATGTAAGAAGTAGTAGGATCGATGTCCACATTCTCCAATTTGATTTTATATTTGGCCCAATGCTCGGGCCCATCCCTTGTGCACACAGTTGACACTTGCCCTCAGTTTGTCCATGCGCTGATTCACTGCCAGTCCGAATGATTTGCACAGCTGCCACAAGCATGTTGCTTCCATTGCTGTCAGCAACGGAGATGCAATGTGACGGGAATGGAAGAAAGTAAGGTGCAAAACAGCTTTTCTTTTTCTCACCATTCAACAGCACCTTCAGATTATGAGAGTGAAACCCAGCCTACTGCAGTGACAAAGAATGACCTAAGTTACACACCACATTTGCCATCTTACAAACTGCATTTAGCCACAATGTAAAGTGTTCATAAAATATTGAGTCCAATGAGAGAAGTGGACAGCAGTTTGCGATACAAAGTTAGAAACGATACCCATTACGACACAGTCCAAATCCGGGTAGCAGATGAAGGATCACAGCACGGCCATATCTTTGCCATTAAGATGGCGAAATAAAGTTGCAGGGCCAACAATCAGGAAAGAACGTTGACGTGATCGGTTTGCCTCAATTGCCAACACTGTACAGCACATGTTTCCAGGGGTGAATTTAGCAAAGTCTTTGTCAGGCAGGTGCCTGAATGCCAAATACAATTTATGTGTGCCCTTTAAGAAGTAAGTATGTCAGAAAAAAAACTTAGCTAAAAGCAGGATTCTTACTTGATCATTAGATGATAGCTTGATGCAGGTTTGCTGAGTCATTTCTGGACATCCTTGGAGACAGGCATTGAGAGAACCTGGGCCCAAGAAATGGGCAGCTACAGACAAATTGGGGGAATTAGCTCAAATGGTAGAGCGCTTGCTTAGCATGTGAGAGGTAGTGGGATCGATGCCCACATTCTCCACTTTCATTTTATCTTTGGGCCAACGCTTCAGGCCCACAAACTGTGTCAATCAACCAACAGTTGACACAAATGCTCTGTTTTGCCACGAGCTGATAGACTGCCATTCCGAATGTTTTGCACACTTGCCAATGTTTTGCACACTTTCCACAAGCATGTTGATTGCATTGCTGCCAGCAGCGGAGATGCAATGTGACGGGTTTGGCAGAAAAGAAGATGCGAAAAAAGCCTTTAATCTCTGAGCATGCATGACAGGATCTTCTGGTTATGAGAGTGACAAGCTGCCTACTGCACTAACAATCAATGACCTGAGCTCCAGAACCAGATTTGCCACCTTACTGGCGGCATCCAGCCACAATGCAAAGTGATCACAAAAGATTGTGGCAGATGAAAGAATAATGCAGCAGTTTGCGATACAGAGTCAGAAACATTATCCAGTATAACACAAGTCCAATCTGCAGGGAGCAGGTGGCGGGGCACAGCATGCCCACCACAGCTTTGGCGTTAAGCTGTCAATGTAAAGGTGCATGATGAAGACACAGCAAAGCGTCAAATTCATTGCATTGCCTCGATTGCTCAATCGGGAGAGCTGCAGTCTCAATGGGTGAATGTATCAAAGGCATTGTCAGGTCGCTGCTTGAAAGCCCAATACAATTAGTGTGTCCTTTTCAAAGTAGGTGTGCATAAGGAAAGCTTTCCTAAAACAGTATTCCTAAATCGATTGTGGCTTACCATGTTCCTTCTAAGGCGGTAGAGCTATCTTTTATTTCATGTCAGAAATGAGCCTCAACACAGTTTTGTTGATTCTGCAGTTGCATCCAGAGGCCAGCAGGGGTTCCTCTGAGCTGCAGTGCATGGAAAATTGAGCACTCACCTGCACGCAAAGAAAGATTTCTATCACTGAGTCAGGGTTGTCGACTGCTCCCTCACACTAGTGCTGACTGGTATTTTTTGTTCTCGCTTGTTTGGAGTCTTTAAGTTGGGCCTCTTTACCTGTTATGACATGGCCACTGTGGTGTCCCATTGTGCTGATGGGTAAAGCTGGGTCATGTTGATTCAATCGAGCTATTACAGATTTGAAAGCAGCAGGCATACCCGATGCAGAAAAGCTGAGCCAATTCTTCAGCACCTTGGAGATACTCACTCAGAATGTCCTGGCTAGCAAGTAATATGACTTAGCTAGCTGTCTTTGGAATTAGCTCAAATGGGAGAGCGCTTGCTTTGCATGTGAAAGGTAGTGGGATCGATGCCCACATTCTCCAATTTGGTTTTATATTTGGCCCAATGCTCGGGCCCATCCCTTGTGTACACAGTTGACACTTGCCCTCAGTTTGTCCATGCGCTGATTCACTGCCAGTCCGAATGATTTGCACAGCTGCCACAAGCATGTTGCTTCCATTGCTGTCAGCAACGGAGATGCAATGTGACGGGAATGGAAGAAAGTAAGGTGCAAAACAGCTTTTCTTTTTCTCACCATTCAACAGCACCTTCAGATTATGAGAGTGAAACCCAGCCTCCTGCAGTGACAAAGAATGACCTAAGTTACACACCACATTTGCCATCTTACAAACTGCATTTAGCCACAATGTAAAGTGTTCATAAAATATTGAGTCCAATGAGAGAAGTAGACAGCAGTTTGCGATACAAAGTTAGAAACGCTACCCATTACGACACTGTCCAAGTCCGGGTCGCAGATGAAGGATGACAGCACGGCCATATCTTTGCCATTAAGATGGTGAAATAAAGTTGCAGGGCCAACAATCAGGAAAGAATGTCGACGTGATCGGTTTGCCTCGATTGCCAACTCTGTACAGCACATGTTTCCAGGGGTGAATTTAGCAAAGTCTTTGTCAGGCAGGTGCCTGAATGTCAAATACAATTTATGTGTGCCCTTTAAGAAGTAAGTATGTCAGAAAAAAAACTTAGCTAAAAGCAGGATTCTTACTTGATCATTAGATGATAGCTTGATGCAGAATTGCTGAGTCATTTCTGGACATCCTTGGAGACAGGCATTGAGAGAACCTGGGCCCAAGAAATGGGCAGCTGCAGACAAATTGGGGGAATTAGCTCAAATGGTAGAGCGCTCGCTTTGCATGTGAGAGGTAGTGGGATCGATGCCCACATTCTCCACTTTCATTTTATCTTTGGGCCAACGCTTCAGGCCCACAAATTGTGTCGATCATCCAACAGTTGACACAAATGCTCTGTTTTGCCACGAGCTGATAGACTGCCATTCCGAATGTTTTGCACACTTGCCAATGTTTTGCACACTTTCCACAAGCATGTTGATTGCATTGCTGCCAGCAGCGGAGATGCAATGTGACGGGTTTGGCAGAAAAGAAGATGCGAAAAAAGCCTTTAATCTCTGAGCAAGCATGACAGGATCTTCTGGTTATGAGAGTGACAAGCTGCCTACTGCACTAACAATCAATGACCTGAGCTCCAGAACCAGATTTGCCACCTTACTGGCGGCATCCAGCCACAATGCAAAGTGATCACAAAAGATTGGGGCAGATGAAAGAATAATGCAGCAGTTTGCGATACAGAGTCAGAAACATTATCCAGTATAACACAAGTCCAATCTGCAGGGAGCAGGTGGCAGGGCACAGCATGCCCACCACAGCTTTGGCGTTAAGCTGTCGATGTAAAGGTGCATGATGAAGACACAGCAAAGCGTCAAATTCATTGCATTGCCTCGATTGCTCAACCGGGAGAGCTGCAGGCTCAATGGGTGAATGTATCAAAGGCATTGTCAGGTCGCTGCTTGAAAGCCCAATACAATTAGTGTGTCCTTTTCAAAGTAGGTGTGCATAAGGAAAGCTTTCCTAAAACAGTATTCCTAAATCGATTGTGGCTTACCATGTTCCTTCTAAGGCGGTAGAGCTATCTTTTATTTCATGTCAGAAATGAGCCTCAACACAGTTTTGTTGATTCTGCAGTTGCATCCAGAGGCCAGCAGGGGTTCCTCTGAGCTGCAGTGCATGGAAAATTGAGCACTCACCTGCACGCAAAGAAAGATTTCTATCACTGAGTCAGGGTTGTCGACTGCTCCCTCACACTAGTGCTGACTGGTATTTTTTGTTCTCGCTTGTTTGGAGTCTTTAAGTTGGGCCTCTTTACCTGTTATGACATGGCCACTGTGGTGTCCCATTGTGCTGATGGGTAAAGCTGGGTCATCTTGATTCAATCGAGCTATTACAGATTTGAAAGCAGCAGGCATACCCGATGCAGAAAAGCTGAGCCAATTCTTCAGCACCTTGGAGATACTCACTCAGAATGTCCTGGCTAGCAAGTAATATGACTTAGCTAGCTGTCTTTGGAATTAGCTCAAATGGGAGAGCGCTTGCTTTGCATGTGAAAGGTAGTGGGATCGATGCCCACATTCTCCAATTTGGTTTTATATTTGGCCCAATGCTCGGGCCCATCCCTTGTGTACACAGTTGACACTTGCCCTCAGTTTGTCCATGCGCTGATTCACTGCCAGTCCGAATGATTTGCACAGCTGCCACAAGCATGTTGCTTCCATTGCTGTCAGCAACGGAGATGCAATGTGACGGGAATGGAAGAAAGTAAGGTGCAAAACAGCTTTTCTTTTTCTCACCATTCAACAGCACCTTCAGATTATGAGAGTGAAACCCAGCCTCCTGCAGTGACAAAGAATGATCTAAGTTACACACCACATTTGCCATCTTACAAACTGCATTTAGCCACAATGTAAAGTGTTCATAAAATATTGAGTCCAATGAGAGAAGTAGACAGCAGTTTGCGATACAAAGTTAGAAACGATACCCATTACGACACTGTCCAAGTCCGGGTCGCAGATGAAGGATGACAGCACGGCCATATCTTTGCCATTAAGATGGTGAAATAAAGTTGCAGGGCCAACAATCAGGAAAGAATGTCGACGTGATCGGTTTGCCTCGATTGCCAACTCTGTACAGCACATGTTTCCAGGGGTGAATTTAGCAAAGTCTTTGTCAGGCAGGTGCCTGAATGTCAAATACAATTTATGTGTGCCCTTTAAGAAGTAAGTATGTCAGAAAAAAAACTTAGCTAAAAGCAGGATTCTTACTTGATCATTAGATGATAGCTTGATGCAGAATTGCTGAGTCATTTCTGGACATCCTTGGAGACAGGCATTGAGAGAACCTGGGCCCAAGAAATGGGCAGCTACAGACAAATTGGGGGAATTAGCTCAAATGGTAGAGCGCTCGCTTTGCATGTGAGAGGTAGTGGGATCGATGCCCACATTCTCCACTTTCATTTTATCTTTGGGCCAAAGCTTCAGGCCCACAAATTGTGTCGATCATCCAACAGTTGACACAAATGCTCTGTTTTGCCACGAGCTGATAGACTGCCATTCCGAATGTTTTGCACACTTGCCAATGTTTTGCACACTTTCCACAAGCATGTTGATTGCATTGCTGCCAGCAGCGGAGATGCAATGTGACGGGTTTGGCAGAAAAGAAGATGCGAAAAAAGCCTTTAATCTCTGAGCAAGCATGACAGGATCTTCTGGTTATGAGAGTGACAAGCTGCCTACTGCACTAACAATCAATGACCTGAGCTCCAGAACCAGATTTGCCACCTTACTGGCGGCATCCAGCCACAATGCAAAGTGATCACAAAAGATTGGGGCAGATGAAAGAATAATGCAGCAGTTTGCGATACAGAGTCAGAAACATTATCCAGTATAACACAAGTCCAATCTGCAGGGAGCAGGTGGCGGGGCACAGCATGCCCACCACAGCTTTGGCGTTAAGCTGTCGATGTAAAGGTGCATGATGAAGACACAGCAAAGCGTCAAATTCATTGCATTGCCTCGATTGCTCAACCGGGAGAGCTGCAGGCTCAATGGGTGAATGTATCAAAGGCATTGTCAGGTCGCTGCTTGAAAGCCCAATACAATTAGTGTGTCCTTTTCAAAGTAGGTGTGCATAAGGAAAGCTTTCCTAAAACAGTATTCCTAAATTGATTGTGGCTTACCATGTTGCTTCTAAGGCTGTAGAGCGATCTTTTATTTCATGTCAGAAATGAGCCTCAACACAGCTTTGTTGCTTCTGCAGTTGCATCCAGAGGCCAGCAGGGGTCCTCTGAGCTGCAGCGCATGGAAAATTGAGCACTCACCTGCACGCAAAGAAAGATTTCTATCACTGAGTCAGGGTTGTCGACTGCTCCCTCACACTTGTGCTGACTGGTATTTTTTGTTCTCGCTTGTTTGGAGTCTTTAAGTTGGGCCTATTTACCTGTTTTGACATGGCCACTGTGGTGTCCAATTGTGCTGATGGCTAAAGCTGGGTCATGTTGATTCAATCGAGATATTACTGATTCGAAAGCAGCAGGCATACCTGATGCAGAAAAGCTGAGCCAATTCTTCAGCACCTTGGAGATAATCACTCAGAAGGTCCTGGCTAGCAAGTAATGTGATTTAGCTAGTTGTCTGGTGAATTAGCTCAAATGTGAGAGCGCTTGCTTTGCATGTAAGAAGTAGTAGGATCGATGTCCACATTCTCCAATTTGATTTTATATTTGGCCCAATGCTCGGGCCCATCCCTTGTGCACACAGTTGACACTTGCCCTCAGTTTGTCCATGCGCTGATTCACTGCCAGTCCGAATGATTTGCACAGCTGCCACAAGCATGTTGCTTCCATTGCTGTCAGCAACGGAGATGCAATGTGACGGGAATGGAAGAAAGTAAGGTGCAAAACAGCTTTTCTTTTTCTCACCATTCAACAGCATCTTCAGATTATGAGAGTGAAACCCAGCCTACTGCAGTGACAAAGAATGACCTAAGTTACACACCACATTTGCCATCTTACAAACTGCATTTAGCCACAATGTAAAGTGTTCATAAAATATTGAGTCCAATGAGAGAAGTGGACAGCAGTTTGCGATACAAAGTTAGAAACGATACCCATTACGACACAGTCCAAATCCGGGTAGCAGATGAAGGATCACAGCACGGCCATATCTTTGCCATTAAGATGGCGAAATAAAGTTGCAGGGCCAACAATCAGGAAAGAACGTTGACGTGATCGGTTTGCCTCAATTGCCAACACTGTACAGCACATGTTTCCAGGGGTGAATTTAGCAAAGTCTTTGTCAGGCAGGTGCCTGAATGCCAAATACAATTTATGTGTGCCCTTTAAGAAGTAAGTATGTCAGAAAAAAAACTTAGCTAAAAGCAGGATTCTTACTTGATCATTAGATGATAGCTTGATGCAGAATTGCTGAGTCATTTCTGGATATCCTTGGAGACAGGCATTGAGAGAACCTGGGCCCAAGAAATGGGCAGCTCAAGAAAAATTGGGTGAATTAGCTCAAATGGTAGAGCGCTCGCTTTGCATGTGAGAGGTAGTGGGATCGATGCCCACATTCTCCACTTTCATTTTATCTTTGGGCCAACGCTTCAGGCCCACAAACTGTGTCAATCAACCAACAGTTGACACAAATGCTCTGTTTTGCCACGAGCTGATAGACTGCCATTCCGAATGTTTTGCACACTTGCCAATGTTTTCCACACTTTCCACAAGCATGTTGATTGCATTGCTGCCAGCAGCGGAGATGCAATGTGACGGGTTTGGCAGAAAAGAAGATGCGAAAAAAGCCTTTAATCTCTGAGCATGCATGACAGGATCTTCTGGTTATGAGAGTGACAAGCTGCCTACTGCACTAACAATCAATGACCTGAGCTCCAGAACCAGATTTGCCACCTTACTGGCGGCATCCAGCCACAATGCAAAGTGATCACAAAAGATTGTGGCAGATGAAAGAATAATGCAGCAGTTTGCGATACAGAGTCAGAAACATTATCCAGTATAACACAAGTCCAATCTGCAGGGAGCAGGTGGCGGGGCACAGCATGCCCACCACAGCTTTGGCGTTAAGCTGTCGATGTAAAGGTGCATGATGAAGACACAGCAAAGCGTCAAATTCATTGCATTGCCTCGATTGCTCAATCGGGAGAGCTGCAGTCTCAATGGGTGAATGTATCAAAGGCATTGTCAGGTCGCTGCTTGAAAGCCCAATACAATTAGTGTGTCCTTTTCAAAGTAGGTGTGCATAAGGAAAGCTTTCCTAAAACAGTATTCCTAAATCGATTGTGGCTTACCATGTTCCTTCTAAGGCGGTAGAGCTATCTTTTATTTCATGTCAGAAATGAGCCTCAACACAGTTTTGTTGATTCTGCAGTTGCATCCAGAGGCCAGCAGGGGTTCCTCTGAGCTGCAGTGCATGGAAAATTGAGCACTCACCTGCACGCAAAGAAAGATTTCTATCACTGAGTCAGGGTTGTCGACTGCTCCCTCACACTAGTGCTGACTGGTATTTTTTGTTCTCGCTTGTTTGGAGTCTTTAAGTTGGGCCTCTTTACCTGTTATGACATGGCCACTGTGGTGTCCCATTGTGCTGATGGGTAAAGCTGGGTCATGTTGATTCAATCGAGCTATTACAGATTTGAAAGCAGCAGGCATACCCGATGCAGAAAAGCTGAGCCAATTCTTCAGCACCTTGGAGATACTCACTCAGAATGTCCTGTCTAGCAAGTAATATGACTTAGCTAGCTGTCTTTGGAATTAGCTCAAATGGGAGAGCACTTGCTTTGCATGTGAAAGGTAGTGGGATCGATGCCCACATTCTCCAATTTGGTTTTATATTTGGCCCAATGCTCGGGCCCATCCCTTGTGTACACAGTTGACACTTGCCCTCAGTTTGCCCATGCGCTGATTCACTGCCAGTCCGAATGATTTGCACAGCTGCCACAAGCATGTTGCTTCCATTGCTGTCAGCAACGGAGATGCAATGTGACGGGAATGGAAGAAAGTAAGGTGCAAAACAGCTTTTCTTTTTCTCACCATTCAACAGCACCTTCAGATTATGAGAGTGAAACCCAGCCTCCTGCAGTGACAAAGAATGACCTAAGTTACACACCACATTTGCCATCTTACAAACTGCATTTAGCCACAATGTAAAGTGTTCATAAAATATTGAGTCCAATGAGAGAAGTAGACAGCAGTTTGCGATACAAAGTTAGAAACGATACCCATTACGACACTGTCCAAGTCCGGGTCGCAGATGAAGGATGACAGCACGGCCATATCTTTGCCATTAAGATGGTGAAATAAAGTTGCAGGGCCAACAATCAGGAAAGAACGTCGACGTGATCGGTTTGCCTCGATTGCCAACTCTGTACAGCACATGTTTCCAGGGGTGAATTTAGCAAAGTCTTTGTCAGGCAGGTGCCTGAATGTCAAATACAATTTATGTGTGCCCTTTAAGAAGTAAGTATGTCAGAAAAAAAACTTAGCTAAAAGCAGGATTCTTACTTGATCATTAGATGATAGCTTGATGCAGAATTGCTGAGTCATTTCTGGACATCCTTGGAGACAGGCATTGAGAGAACCTGGGCCCAAGAAATGGGCAGCTACAGACAAATTGGGGGAATTAGCTCAAATGGTAGAGCGCTCGCTTTGCATGTGAGAGGTAGTGGGATCGATGCCCACATTCTCCACTTTCATTTTATCTTTGGGCCAACGCTTCAGGCCCACAAATTGTGTCGATCAACCAACAGTTGACACAAATGCTCTGTTTTGCCACGAGCTGATAGACTGCCATTCCGAATGTTTTGCACACTTGCCAATGTTTTGCACACTTTCCACAAGCATGTTGATTGCATTGCTGCCAGCAGCGGAGATGCAATGTGACGGGTTTGGCAGAAAAGAAGATGCGAAAAAAGCCTTTAATCTCTGAGCAAGCATGACAGGATCTTCTGGTTATGAGAGTGACAAGCTGCCTACTGCACTAACAATCAATGACCTGAGCTCCAGAACCAGATTTGCCACCTTACTGGCGGCATCCAGCCACAATGCAAAGTGATCACAAAAGATTGGGGCAGATGAAAGAATAATGCAGCAGTTTGCGATACAGAGTCAGAAACATTATCCAGTATAACACAAGTCCAATCTGCAGGGAGCAGGTGGCGGGGCACAGCATGCCCACCACAGCTTTGGCGTTAAGCTGTCGATGTAAAGGTGCATGATGAAGACACAGCAAAGCGTCAAATTCATTGCATTGCCTCGATTGCTCAACCGGGAGAGCTGCAGGCTCAATGGGTGAATGTATCAAAGGCATTGTCAGGTCGCTGCTTGAAAGCCCAATACAATTAGTGTGTCCTTTTCAAAGTAGGTGTGCATAAGGAAAGCTTTCCTAAAACAGTATTCCTAAATTGATTGTGGCTTACCATGTTGCTTCTAAGGCTGTAGAGCGATCTTTTATTTCATGTCAGAAATGAGCCTCAACACAGCTTTGTTGCTTCTGCAGTTGCATCCAGAGGCCAGCAGGGGTCCTCTGAGCTGCAGCGCATGGAAAATTGAGCACTCACCTGCACGCAAAGAAAGATTTCTATCACTGAGTCAGGGTTGTCGACTGCTCCCTCACACTTGTGCTGACTGGTATTTTTTGTTCTCGCTTGTTTGGAGTCTTTAAGTTGGGGCTATTTACCTGTTTTGACATGGCCACTGTGGTGTCCAATTGTGCTGATGGCTAAAGCTGGGTCATGTTGATTCAATCGAGATATTACTGATTCGAAAGCAGCAGGCATACCTGATGCAGAAAAGCTGAGCCAATTCTTCAGCACCTTGGAGATAATCACTCAGAAGGTCCTGGCTAGCAAGTAATGTGATTTAGCTAGTTGTCTGGTGAATTAGCTCAAATGTGAGAGCGCTTGCTTTGCATGTAAGAAGTAGTAGGATCGATGTCCACATTCTCCAATTTGATTTTATATTTGGCCCAATGCTCGGGCCCATCCCTTGTGCACACAGTTGACACTTGCCCTCAGTTTGTCCATGCGCTGATTCACTGCCAGTCCGAATGATTTGCACAGCTGCCACAAGCATGTTGCTTCCATTGCTGTCAGCAACGGAGATGCAATGTGACGGGAATGGAAGAAAGTAAGGTGCAAAACAGCTTTTCTTTTTCTCACCATTCAACAGCACCTTCAGATTATGAGAGTGAAACCCAGCCTACTGCAGTGACAAAGAATGACCTAAGTTACACACCACATTTGCCATCTTACAAACTGCATTTAGCCACAATGTAAAGTGTTCATAAAATATTGAGTCCAATGAGAGAAGTGGACAGCAGTTTGCGATACAAAGTTAGAAACGATACCCATTACGACACAGTCCAAATCCGGGTAGCAGATGAAGGATCACAGCACGGCCATATCTTTGCCATTAAGATGGCGAAATAAAGTTGCAGGGCCAACAATCAGGAAAGAACGTTGACGTGATCGGTTTGCCTCAATTGCCAACACTGTACAGCACATGTTTCCAGGGGTGAATTTAGCAAAGTCTTTGTCAGGCAGGTGCCTGAATGCCAAATACAATTTATGTGTGCCCTTTAAGAAGTAAGTATGTCAGAAAAAAAACTTAGCTAAAAGCAGGATTCTTACTTGATCATTAGATGATAGCTTGATGCAGGTTTGCTGAGTCATTTCTGGACATCCTTGGAGACAGGCATTGAGAGAACCTGGGCCCAAGAAATGGGCAGCTACAGACAAATTGGGGGAATTAGCTCAAATGGTAGAGCGCTTGCTTAGCATGTGAGAGGTAGTGGGATCGATGCCCACATTCTCCACTTTCATTTTATCTTTGGGCCAACGCTTCAGGCCCACAAACTGTGTCAATCAACCAACAGTTGACACAAATGCTCTGTTTTGCCACGAGCTGATAGACTGCCATTCCGAATGTTTTGCACACTTGCCAATGTTTTGCACACTTTCCACAAGCATGTTGATTGCATTGCTGCCAGCAGCGGAGATGCAATGTGACGGGTTTGGCAGAAAAGAAGATGCGAAAAAAGCCTTTAATCTCTGAGCATGCATGACAGGATCTTCTGGTTATGAGAGTGACAAGCTGCCTACTGCACTAACAATCAATGACCTGAGCTCCAGAACCAGATTTGCCACCTTACTGGCGGCATCCAGCCACAATGCAAAGTGATCACAAAAGATTGTGGCAGATGAAAGAATAATGCAGCAGTTTGCGATACAGAGTCAGAAACATTATCCAGTATAACACAAGTCCAATCTGCAGGGAGCAGGTGGCGGGGCACAGCATGCCCACCACAGCTTTGGCGTTAAGCTGTCAATGTAAAGGTGCATGATGAAGACACAGCAAAGCGTCAAATTCATTGCATTGCCTCGATTGCTCAATCGGGAGAGCTGCAGTCTCAATGGGTGAATGTATCAAAGGCATTGTCAGGTCGCTGCTTGAAAGCCCAATACAATTAGTGTGTCCTTTTCAAAGTAGGTGTGCATAAGGAAAGCTTTCCTAAAACAGTATTCCTAAATCGATTGTGGCTTACCATGTTCCTTCTAAGGCGGTAGAGCTATCTTTTATTTCATGTCAGAAATGAGCCTCAACACAGTTTTGTTGATTCTGCAGTTGCATCCAGAGGCCAGCAGGGGTTCCTCTGAGCTGCAGTGCATGGAAAATTGAGCACTCACCTGCACGCAAAGAAAGATTTCTATCACTGAGTCAGGGTTGTCGACTGCTCCCTCACACTAGTGCTGACTGGTATTTTTTGTTCTCGCTTGTTTGGAGTCTTTAAGTTGGGCCTCTTTACCTGTTATGACATGGCCACTGTGGTGTCCCATTGTGCTGATGGGTAAAGCTGGGTCATGTTGATTCAATCGAGCTATTACAGATTTGAAAGCAGCAGGCATACCCGATGCAGAAAAGCTGAGCCAATTCTTCAGCACCTTGGAGATACTCACTCAGAATGTCCTGGCTAGCAAGTAATATGACTTAGCTAGCTGTCTTTGGAATTAGCTCAAATGGGAGAGCGCTTGCTTTGCATGTGAAAGGTAGTGGGATCGATGCCCACATTCTCCAATTTGGTTTTATATTTGGCCCAATGCTCGGGCCCATCCCTTGTGTACACAGTTGACACTTGCCCTCAGTTTGTCCATGCGCTGATTCACTGCCAGTCCGAATGATTTGCACAGCTGCCACAAGCATGTTGCTTCCATTGCTGTCAGCAACGGAGATGCAATGTGACGGGAATGGAAGAAAGTAAGGTGCAAAACAGCTTTTCTTTTTCTCACCATTCAACAGCACCTTCAGATTATGAGAGTGAAACCCAGCCTCCTGCAGTGACAAAGAATGACCTAAGTTACACACCACATTTGCCATCTTACAAACTGCATTTAGCCACAATGTAAAGTGTTCATAAAATATTGAGTCCAATGAGAGAAGTAGACAGCAGTTTGCGATACAAAGTTAGAAACGCTACCCATTACGACACTGTCCAAGTCCGGGTCGCAGATGAAGGATGACAGCACGGCCATATCTTTGCCATTAAGATGGTGAAATAAAGTTGCAGGGCCAACAATCAGGAAAGAATGTCGACGTGATCGGTTTGCCTCGATTGCCAACTCTGTACAGCACATGTTTCCAGGGGTGAATTTAGCAAAGTCTTTGTCAGGCAGGTGCCTGAATGTCAAATACAATTTATGTGTGCCCTTTAAGAAGTAAGTATGTCAGAAAAAAAACTTAGCTAAAAGCAGGATTCTTACTTGATCATTAGATGATAGCTTGATGCAGAATTGCTGAGTCATTTCTGGACATCCTTGGAGACAGGCATTGAGAGAACCTGGGCCCAAGAAATGGGCAGCTACAGACAAATTGGGGGAATTAGCTCAAATGGTAGAGCGCTCGCTTTGCATGTGAGAGGTAGTGGGATCGATGCCCACATTCTCCACTTTCATTTTATCTTTGGGCCAACGCTTCAGGCCCACAAATTGTGTCGATCATCCAACAGTTGACACAAATGCTCTGTTTTGCCACGAGCTGATAGACTGCCATTCCGAATGTTTTGCACACTTGCCAATGTTTTGCACACTTTCCACAAGCATGTTGATTGCATTGCTGCCAGCAGCGGAGATGCAATGTGACGGGTTTGGCAGAAAAGAAGATGCGAAAAAAGCCTTTAATCTCTGAGCAAGCATGACAGGATCTTCTGGTTATGAGAGTGACAAGCTGCCTACTGCACTAACAATCAATGACCTGAGCTCCAGAACCAGATTTGCCACCTTACTGGCGGCATCCAGCCACAATGCAAAGTGATCACAAAAGATTGGGGCAGATGAAAGAATAATGCAGCAGTTTGCGATACAGAGTCAGAAACATTATCCAGTATAACACAAGTCCAATCTGCAGGGAGCAGGTGGCGGGGCACAGCATGCCCACCACAGCTTTGGCGTTAAGCTGTCGATGTAAAGGTGCATGATGAAGACACAGCAAAGCGTCAAATTCATTGCATTGCCTCGATTGCTCAACCGGGAGAGCTGCAGGCTCAATGGGTGAATGTATCAAAGGCATTGTCAGGTCGCTGCTTGAAAGCCCAATACAATTAGTGTGTCCTTTTCAAAGTAGGTGTGCATAAGGAAAGCTTTCCTAAAACAGTATTCCTAAATCGATTGTGGCTTACCATGTTCCTTCTAAGGCGGTAGAGCTATCTTTTATTTCATGTCAGAAATGAGCCTCAACACAGTTTTGTTGATTCTGCAGTTGCATCCAGAGGCCAGCAGGGGTTCCTCTGAGCTGCAGTGCATGGAAAATTGAGCACTCACCTGCACGCAAAGAAAGATTTCTATCACTGAGTCAGGGTTGTCGACTGCTCCCTCACACTAGTGCTGACTGGTATTTTTTGTTCTCGCTTGTTTGGAGTCTTTAAGTTGGGCCTCTTTACCTGTTATGACATGGCCACTGTGGTGTCCCATTGTGCTGATGGGTAAAGCTGGGTCATCTTGATTCAATCGAGCTATTACAGATTTGAAAGCAGCAGGCATACCCGATGCAGAAAAGCTGAGCCAATTCTTCAGCACCTTGGAGATACTCACTCAGAATGTCCTGGCTAGCAAGTAATATGACTTAGCTAGCTGTCTTTGGAATTAGCTCAAATGGGAGAGCGCTTGCTTTGCATGTGAAAGGTAGTGGGATCGATGCCCACATTCTCCAATTTGGTTTTATATTTGGCCCAATGCTCGGGCCCATCCCTTGTGTACACAGTTGACACTTGCCCTCAGTTTGTCCATGCGCTGATTCACTGCCAGTCCGAATGATTTGCACAGCTGCCACAAGCATGTTGCTTCCATTGCTGTCAGCAACGGAGATGCAATGTGACGGGAATGGAAGAAAGTAAGGTGCAAAACAGCTTTTCTTTTTCTCACCATTCAACAGCACCTTCAGATTATGAGAGTGAAACCCAGCCTCCTGCAGTGACAAAGAATGATCTAAGTTACACACCACATTTGCCATCTTACAAACTGCATTTAGCCACAATGTAAAGTGTTCATAAAATATTGAGTCCAATGAGAGAAGTAGACAGCAGTTTGCGATACAAAGTTAGAAACGATACCCATTACGACACTGTCCAAGTCCGGGTCGCAGATGAAGGATGACAGCACGGCCATATCTTTGCCATTAAGATGGTGAAATAAAGTTGCAGGGCCAACAATCAGGAAAGAATGTCGACGTGATCGGTTTGCCTCGATTGCCAACTCTGTACAGCACATGTTTCCAGGGGTGAATTTAGCAAAGTCTTTGTCAGGCAGGTGCCTGAATGTCAAATACAATTTATGTGTGCCCTTTAAGAAGTAAGTATGTCAGAAAAAAAACTTAGCTAAAAGCAGGATTCTTACTTGATCATTAGATGATAGCTTGATGCAGAATTGCTGAGTCATTTCTGGACATCCTTGGAGACAGGCATTGAGAGAACCTGGGCCCAAGAAATGGGCAGCTACAGACAAATTGGGGGAATTAGCTCAAATGGTAGAGCGCTCGCTTTGCATGTGAGAGGTAGTGGGATCGATGCCCACATTCTCCACTTTCATTTTATCTTTGGGCCAAAGCTTCAGGCCCACAAATTGTGTCGATCATCCAACAGTTGACACAAATGCTCTGTTTTGCCACGAGCTGATAGACTGCCATTCCGAATGTTTTGCACACTTGCCAATGTTTTGCACACTTTCCACAAGCATGTTGATTGCATTGCTGCCAGCAGCGGAGATGCAATGTGACGGGTTTGGCAGAAAAGAAGATGCGAAAAAAGCCTTTAATCTCTGAGCAAGCATGACAGGATCTTCTGGTTATGAGAGTGACAAGCTGCCTACTGCACTAACAATCAATGACCTGAGCTCCAGAACCAGATTTGCCACCTTACTGGCGGCATCCAGCCACAATGCAAAGTGATCACAAAAGATTGGGGCAGATGAAAGAATAATGCAGCAGTTTGCGATACAGAGTCAGAAACATTATCCAGTATAACACAAGTCCAATCTGCAGGGAGCAGGTGGCGGGGCACAGCATGCCCACCACAGCTTTGGCGTTAAGCTGTCGATGTAAAGGTGCATGATGAAGACACAGCAAAGCGTCAAATTCATTGCATTGCCTCGATTGCTCAACCGGGAGAGCTGCAGGCTCAATGGGTGAATGTATCAAAGGCATTGTCAGGTCGCTGCTTGAAAGCCCAATACAATTAGTGTGTCCTTTTCAAAGTAGGTGTGCATAAGGAAAGCTTTCCTAAAACAGTATTCCTAAATTGATTGTGGCTTACCATGTTGCTTCTAAGGCTGTAGAGCGATCTTTTATTTCATGTCAGAAATGAGCCTCAACACAGCTTTGTTGCTTCTGCAGTTGCATCCAGAGGCCAGCAGGGGTCCTCTGAGCTGCAGCGCATGGAAAATTGAGCACTCACCTGCACGCAAAGAAAGATTTCTATCACTGAGTCAGGGTTGTCGACTGCTCCCTCACACTTGTGCTGACTGGTATTTTTTGTTCTCGCTTGTTTGGAGTCTTTAAGTTGGGCCTATTTACCTGTTTTGACATGGCCACTGTGGTGTCCAATTGTGCTGATGGCTAAAGCTGGGTCATGTTGATTCAATCGAGATATTACTGATTCGAAAGCAGCAGGCATACCTGATGCAGAAAAGCTGAGCCAATTCTTCAGCACCTTGGAGATAATCACTCAGAAGGTCCTGGCTAGCAAGTAATGTGATTTAGCTAGTTGTCTGGTGAATTAGCTCAAATGTGAGAGCGCTTGCTTTGCATGTAAGAAGTAGTAGGATCGATGTCCACATTCTCCAATTTGATTTTATATTTGGCCCAATGCTCGGGCCCATCCCTTGTGCACACAGTTGACACTTGCCCTCAGTTTGTCCATGCGCTGATTCACTGCCAGTCCGAATGATTTGCACAGCTGCCACAAGCATGTTGCTTCCATTGCTGTCAGCAACGGAGATGCAATGTGACGGGAATGGAAGAAAGTAAGGTGCAAAACAGCTTTTCTTTTTCTCACCATTCAACAGCATCTTCAGATTATGAGAGTGAAACCCAGCCTACTGCAGTGACAAAGAATGACCTAAGTTACACACCACATTTGCCATCTTACAAACTGCATTTAGCCACAATGTAAAGTGTTCATAAAATATTGAGTCCAATGAGAGAAGTGGACAGCAGTTTGCGATACAAAGTTAGAAACGATACCCATTACGACACAGTCCAAATCCGGGTAGCAGATGAAGGATCACAGCACGGCCATATCTTTGCCATTAAGATGGCGAAATAAAGTTGCAGGGCCAACAATCAGGAAAGAACGTTGACGTGATCGGTTTGCCTCAATTGCCAACACTGTACAGCACATGTTTCCAGGGGTGAATTTAGCAAAGTCTTTGTCAGGCAGGTGCCTGAATGCCAAATACAATTTATGTGTGCCCTTTAAGAAGTAAGTATGTCAGAAAAAAAACTTAGCTAAAAGCAGGATTCTTACTTGATCATTAGATGATAGCTTGATGCAGGTTTGCTGAGTCATTTCTGGACATCCTTGGAGACAGGCATTGAGAGAACCTGGGCCCAAGAAATCGGCAGCTTAAGACAAATTGGGGGAATTAGCTCAAATGGTAGAGCGCTTGCTTAGCATGTGAAAGGTAGTGGGATCGATGCCCACATTCTCCACTTTCATTTTATCTTTGGGCCAACGCTTCAGGCCCACAAACTGTGTCAATCAACCAACAGTTGACACAAATGCTCTGTTTTGCCACGAGCTGATAGACTGCCATTCCGAATGTTTTGCACACTTGCCAATGTTTTCCACACTTTCCACAAGCATGTTGATTGCATTGCTGCCAGCAGCGGAGATGCAATGTGACGGGTTTGGCAGAAAAGAAGATGCGAAAAAAGCCTTTAATCTCTGAGCAAGCATGACAGGATCTTCTGGTTATGAGAGTGACAAGCTGCCTACTGCACTAACAATCAATGACCTGAGCTCCAGAACCAGATTTGCCACCTTACTGGCGGCATCCAGCCACAATGCAAAGTGATCACAAAAGATTGTGGCAGATGAAAGAATAATGCAGCAGTTTGCGATACAGAGTCAGAAACATTATCCAGTATAACACAAGTCCAATCTGCAGGGAGCAGGTGGCGGGGCACAGCATGCCCACCACAGCTTTGGCGTTAAGCTGTCGATGTAAAGGTGCATGATGAAGACACAGCAAAGCGTCAAATTCATTGCATTGCCTCGATTGCTCAATCGGGAGAGCTGCAGTCTCAATGGGTGAATGTATCAAAGGCATTGTCAGGTCGCTGCTTGAAAGCCCAATACAATTAGTGTGTCCTTTTCAAAGTAGGTGTGCATAAGGAAAGCTTTCCTAAAACAGTATTCCTAAATCGATTGTGGCTTACCATGTTCCTTCTAAGGCGGTAGAGCTACCTTTTATTTCATGTCAGAAATGAGCCTCAACACAGTTTTGTTGATTCTGCAGTTGCATCCAGAGGCCAGCAGGGGTTCCTCTGAGCTGCAGTGCATGGAAAATTGAGCACTCACCTGCACGCAAAGAAAGATTTCTATCACTGAGTCAGGGTTGTCGACTGCTCCCTCACACTAGTGCTGACTGGTATTTTTTGTTCTCGCTTGTTTGGAGTCTTTAAGTTGGGCCTCTTTACCTGTTATGACATGGCCACTGTGGTGTCCCATTGTGCTGATGGGTAAAGCTGGGTCATGTTGATTCAATCGAGCTATTACAGATTTGAAAGCAGCAGGCATACCCGATGCAGAAAAGCTGAGCCAATTCTTCAGCACCTTGGAGATACTCACTCAGAAGGTCCTGGCTAGCAAGTAATATGACTTAGCTAACTGTCTGGGGAATTAGCTCAAATGGGAGAGCGCTTGCTTTGCATGTGAGAGGTAGTGGGATAGATGCACACATTCTCCAATTTGATTTTATATTTGGCCCAATGCTCGGGCCCATCCCTTGTGCACACAGTTGACACTTGCCCTCAGCTTGTCCATGCGCTGATTCACTGCCAGTCCGAATGATTTGCACAGCTGCCACAAGCATGTTGCTTCCATTGCTGTCAGCAACGGAGATGCAATGTGACGGGAATGGAAGAAAGTAAGATGCAAAACAGCTTTTCTTTTTCTCACCATTCAACAGCACCTTCAGATTATGAGAGTGAAACCCAGCCTACTGCAGTGACAAAGAATGACCTAAGTTACACACCACATTTGCCATCTTACAAACTGCATTTAGCCACAATGTAAAGTGTTCATAAAATATTGAGTCCAATGAGAGAAGTGGACAGCAGTTTGCGATACAAAGTTAGAAACGATACCCATTACGACACAGTCCAAATCCGGGTAGCAGATGAAGGATCACAGCACGGCCATATCTTTGCCATTAAGATGGCGAAATAAAGTTGCAGGGCCAACAATCAGGAAAGAACGTTGACGTGATCGGTTTGCCTCAATTGCCAACACTGTACAGCACATGTTTCCAGGGGTGAATTTAGCAAAGTCTTTGTCAGGCAGGTGCCTGAATGCCAAATACAATTTATGTGTGCCCTTTAAGAAGTAAGTATGTCAGAAAAAAAACTTAGCTAAAAGCAGGATTCTTACTTGATCATTAGATGATAGCTTGATGCAGGTTTGCTGAGTCATTTCTGGACATCCTTGGAGACAGGCATTGAGAGAACCTGGGCCCAAGAAATGGGCAGCTACAGACAAATTGGGGGAATTAGCTCAAATGGTAGAGCGCTTGCTTAGCATGTGGGAGGTAGTGGGATCGATGCCCACATTCTCCACTTTCATTTTATCTTTGGGCCAACGCTTCAGGCCCACAAATTGTGTCAATCAACCAACAGTTGACACAAATGCTCTGTTTTGCCACGAGCTGATAGACTGCCATTCCGAATGTTTTGCACACTTGCCAATGTTTTCCACACTTTCCACAAGCATGTTGATTGCATTGCTGCCAGCAGCGGAGATGCAATGTGACGGGTTTGGCAGAAAAGAAGATGCGAAAAAAGCCTTTAATCTCTGAGCATGCATGACAGGATCTTCTGGTTATGAGAGTGACAAGCTGCCTACTGCACTAACAATCAATGACCTGAGCTCCAGAACCAGATTTGCCACCTTACTGGCGGCATCCAGCCACAATGCAAAGTGATCACAAAAGATTGTGGCAGATGAAAGAATAATGCAGCAGTTTGCGATACAGAGTCAGAAACATTATCCAGTATAACACAAGTCCAATCTGCAGGGAGCAGGTGGCGGGGCACAGCATGCCCACCACAGCTTTGGCGTTAAGCTGTCGATGTAAAGGTGCATGATGAAGACACAGCAAAGCGTCAAATTCATTGCATTGCCTCGATTGCTCAACCGGGAGAGCTGCAGGCTCAATGGGTGAATGTATCAAAGGCATTGTCAGGTCGCTGCTTGAAAGCCCAATACAATTAGTGTGTCCTTTTCAAAGTAGGTGTGCATAAGGAAAGCTTTCCTAAAACAGTATTCCTAAATTGATTGTGGCTTACCATGTTGCTTCTAAGGCTGTAGAGCGATCTTTTATTTCATGTCAGAAATGAGCCTCAACACAGCTTTGTTGCTTCTGCAGTTGCATCCAGAGGCCAGCAGGGGTCCTCTGAGCTGCAGCGCATGGAAAATTGAGCACTCACCTGCACGCAAAGAAAGATTTCTATCACTGAGTCAGGGTTGTCGACTGCTCCCTCACACTTGTGCTGACTGGTATTTTTTGTTCTCGCTTGTTTGGAGTCTTTAAGTTGGGCCTATTTACCTGTTATTACATGGCCACTGTGGTGTCCAATTGTGCTGATGGCTAAAGCTGGGTCATGTTGATTCAATCGAGATATTACTGATTCGAAAGCAGCAGGCATACCTGATGCAGAAAAGCTGAGCCAATTCTTCAGCACCTTGGAGATAATCACTCAGAAGGTCCTGGCTAGCAAGTAATATGACTTGGCTAGTTGTCTGGTGAATTAGCTCAAATGGGAGAGCGCTTGCTTTGCATGTAAGAAGTAGTAGGATCGATGCCCACTTTCTCCAATTTGATTTTATATTTGGCCCAATGCTCGGGCCCATCCCTTGTGCACACAGTTGACACTTGCCCTCAGTTTGTCCATGCGCTGATTCACTGCCAGTCCGAATGATTTGCACAGCTGCCACAAGCATGTTGCTTCCATTGCTGTCAGCAACGGAGATGCAATGTGACGGGAATGGAAGAAAGTAAGGTGCAAAACAGCTTTTCTTTTTCTCACCATTCAACAGCACCTTCAGATTATGAGAGTGAAACCCAGCCTACTGCAGTGACAAAGAATGACCTAAGTTACACACCACATTTGCCATCTTACAAACTGCATTTAGGCACAATGTAACGTGTTCATAAAATATTGAGTCCAATGAGAGAAGTAGACAGCAGTTTGCGATACAAAGTTAGAAACGATACCCATTACGACACAGTCCAAATCCGGGTAGCAGATGAAGGATCACAGCACGGCCATATCTTTGCCATTAAGATGGCGAAATAAAGTTGCAGGGCCAACAATCAGGAAAGAACGTCGACGTGATCGGTTTGCCTCGATTGCCAACTCTGTACAGCACATGTTTCCAGGGGTGAATTTAGCAAAGTCTTTGTCAGGCAGGTGCCTGAATGCCAAATAAAATTTATGTGTGCCCTTTAAGAAGTAAGTATGTCAGAAAAAAAACTTAGCTAAAAGCAGGATTCTTACTTGATCATTAGATGATAGCTTGATGCAGAATTGCTGAGTCATTTCTGGACATCCTTGGAGACAGGCATTGAGAGAACCTGGGCCCAAGAAATGGGCAGCCAAATACAAATTGGGGGGATTAGCTCAAATGGTAGAGCGCTTGCTTCGCATGTGAGAGGTAGTGGGATCGATGCCCACATTCTCTACTTTCATTTTATCTTTGGGCCAACGCTTCAGGCCCACAAATTGTGTCAATCAACCAACAGTTGACACAAATGCTCTGTTTTGCCACGAGCTGATAGACTGCCATTCCGAATGTTTTGCACACTTGCCAATGTTTTCCACACTTTCCACAAGCATGTTGATTGCATTGCTGCCAGCAGCGGAGATGCAATGTGACGGGTTTGGCAGAAAAGAAGATGCGAAAAAAGCCTTTAATCTCTGAGCATGCATGACAGGATCTTCTGGTTATGAGAGTGACAAGCTGCCTACTGCACTAACAATCAATGACCTGATCTCCAGAACCAGATTTGCCACCTTACTGGCGGCATCCAGCCACAATGCAAAGTGATCACAAAAGATGGTGGCAGATGAAAGAATAATGCAGCAGTTTGCGATACAGAGTCAGAAACATTATCCAGTATAACACAAGTCCAATCTGCAGGGAGCAGGTGGCGGGGCACAGCATGCCCACCACAGCTTTGGCGTTAAGCTGTCGATGTAAAGGTGCATGATGAAGACACAGCAAAGCGTCAAATTCATTGCATTGCCTCGATTGCTCAATCGGGAGAGCTGCAGTCTCAATGGGTGAATGTATCAAAGGCATTGTCAGGTCGCTGCTTGAAAGCCCAATACAATTAGTGTGTCCTTTTCAAAGTAGGTGTGCATAAGGAAAGCTTTCCTAAAACAGTTTTCCGAAATCGATTGTGGCTTACCATGTTCCTTCTAAGGCGGTAGAGCTATCTTTTATTTCATGTCAGAAATGAGCCTCAACACAGCTTTGTTGATTCTGCAGTTGCATCCAGAGGCCAGCAGGGGTTCCTCTGAGCTGCAGTGCATGGAAAATTGAGCACTCACCTGCACGCAAAGAAAGATTTCTATCATTGAGTCAGGGTTGTCGACTTCTCCCTCACACTAGTGCTGACTGGTATTTTTTGTTCTCGCTTGTTTGGAGTCTTTAAGTTGGGCCTCTTTACCTGTTATGACATGGCCACTGTGGTGTCCCATTGTGCTGATGGCTAAAGCTGGGTCATGTTGATTCAATCGAGATATTACTGATTCGAAAGCAGCAGGCATACCTGATGCAGAAAAGCTGAGCCAATTCTTCAGCACCTTGGGGATAATCACTCAGAAGGTCCTGGCTAGCAAGTAATATGACTTAGCTAGTTGTCTGGTGAATTTGCTCAAATGGGAGAGCGCTTGCTTTGCATGTAAGAAGTAGTAGGATCGATGCCCACATTCTCCAATTTGATTTTATATTTGGTCCAATGCTCGGGCCCATCCCTTGTGCACACAGTTGACACTTGCCCTCAGTTTGTCCATGCGCTGATTCACTGCCAGTCCGAATGATTTGCACAGCTGCCACAAGCATGTTGCTTCCATTGCTGTCAGCAACGGAGATGCAATGTGACGGGAATGGAAGAAAGTAAGGTGCAAAACAGCTTTTCTTTTTCTCACCATTCAACAGTACCTTCAGATTATGAGAGTGAAACCCAGCCGACTGCAGTGACAAAGAATGACCTAAGTTACACACCACATTTGCCATCTTACAAACTGCATTTAGCCACAATGTAAAGTGTTCATAAAATATTGAGTCCAATGAGAGAAGTAGACAGCAGTTTGTGATACAAAGTTAGAAACGATACCCATTACGACACAGTCCAAATCCGGGTAGCAGATGAAGGATCACAGCACGGCCATATCTTTGCCATTAAGATGGCGAAATAAAGTTGCAGGGCCAACAATCAGGAAAGAACGTCGACGTGATCGGTTTGCCTCGATTGCCAACTCTGTACAGCACATGTTTCCAGGGGTGAATTTAGCAAAGTCTTTGTCAGGCAGGTGCCTGAATGCCAAATACAATTTATGTGTGCCCTTTAAGAAGTAAGTATGTCAGAAAAAAAAATTAGCTAAAAGCAGGATTCTTACTTGATCATTAGATGATAGCTTGATGCAGAATTGCTGAGTCATTTCTGGACATCCTTGGAGACAGGCATTGAGAGAACCTGGGCCCAAGAAATGGGCAGCTAAAGACAAATTGGGGGAATTAGCTCAAATGGTAGAGCGCTCGCTTAGCATGTGAGAGGTAGTGGGATCGATGCCCACATTCTCCACTTTCATTTTATCTTTGGGCCAACGCTTCAGGCCCACAAATTGTGTCAATCAACCAACAGTTGACACAAATGCTCTGTTTTGCCACGAGCTGATAGACTGCCATTCCCAATGTTTTGCACACTTGCCAATGTTTTGCACACTTTCCACAAGCATGTTGATTGCATTGCTGCCAGCAGCGGAGATGCAATGTGACGGGTTTGTCAGAAAAGAAGATGCGAAAAAAGCCTTTAATCTCTGAGCATGCATGACAGGATCTTCTGGTTATGAGAGTGACAAGCTGCCTACTGCACTAACAATCAATGACCTGAGCTCCAGAACCAGATTTGCCACCTTACTGGCGGCATCCAGCCACAATGCAAAGTGATCACAAAAGATTGTGGCAGATGAAAGAATAATGCAGCAGTTTGCGATACAGAGTCAGAAACATTATCCAGTATAACACAAGTCCAATCTGCAGGGAGCAGGTGGCGGGGCACAGCATGCCCACCACAGCTTTGGCGTTAAGCTGTCGATGTAAAGGTGCATGATGAAGACACAGCAAAGCGTCAAATTCATTGCATTGCCTCGATTGCTCAATCGGGAGAGCTGCAGTCTCAATGGGTGAATGTATCAAAGGCATTGTCAGGTCGCTGCTTGAAAGCCCAATACAATTAGTGTGTCCTTTTCAAAGTAGGTGTGCATAAGGAAAGCTTTCCTAAAACAGTTTTCCTAAATCGATTGTGGCTTACCATGTTCCTTCTAAGGCGGTAGAGCTATCTTTTATTTCATGTCAGAAATGAGCCTCAACACAGCTTTGTTGATTCTGCAGTTGCATCCAGAGGCCAGCAGGGGTTCCTCTGAGCTGCAGTGCATGGAAAATTGAGCACTCACCTGCACGCAAAGAAAGATTTCTATCACTGAGTCAGGGTTGTCGACTTCTCCCTCACACTAGTGCTGACTGGTATTTTTTGTTCTCGCTTGTTTGGAGTCTTTAAGTTTGGCCTCTTTACCTGTTATGACATGGCCACTGTGGTGTCCCATTGTGCTGATGGGTAAAGCTGGGTCATGTTGATTCAATCGAGCTATTTCAGATTTGAAAGCAGCAGGCATACCCGATGCAGAAAAGCTGAGCCACTTCTTCAGCACCTTGGAGATACTCACTCAGAAGGTCCTGGCTAGCAAGTAATATGACTTAGCTAGCTGTCTGGGGAGTTAGCTCAAATGGGAGAGCGCTTGCTTTGCATGTGAGAGGTAGTGGGATCGATGCCCACATTCTCCAATTTGGTTTTATATTTGGCCCAATGCTCGGGCCCATCCCTTGTGTACACAGTTGACACTTGCCCTCAGTTTGTCCATGCGCTGATTCACTGCCAGTCCGAATGATTTGCACAGCTGCCACAAGCATGTTGCTTCCATTGCTGTCAGCAACGGAGATGCAATGTGGCGGGAATGGAAGAAAGTAAGGTGCAAAACAGCTTTTCTTTTTCTCACCATTCAACAGCACCTTCAGATTATGAGAGTGAAACCCAGCCTCCTGCAGTGACAAAGAATGACCTAAGTTACACACCACATTTGCCATCTTACAAACTGCATTTAGCCACAATGTAAAGTGTTCATAAAATATTGAGTCCAATGAGAGAAGTAGACAGCAGTTTGCGATACAAAGTTAGAAACGATACCCATTACGACACTGTCCAAGTCCGGGTCGCAGATGAAGGATGACAGCACGGTCATATCTTTGCCATTAAGATGGCGAAATAAAGTTGCAGGGCCAACAATCAGGAAAGAACGTCGACGTGATCGGTTTGCCTCGATTGCCAACTCTGTACAGCACATGTTTGCAGGGGTGAATTTAGCAAAGTCTTTGTCAGGCAGGTGCCTGAATGCCAAATACAATTTATGTGTGCCCTTTAAGAAGTAAGTATGTCAGAAAAAAAACTTAGCTAAAAGCAGGATTCTTACTTGATCATTAGATGATAGCTTGATGCAGAATTGCTGAGTCATTTCTGGACATCCTTGGAGACAGGCATTGAGAGAACCTGGGCCCAAGAAATGGGCAGCTAAAGACAAATTGGGGGAATTAGCTCAAATGGTAGAGCGCTCGCTTCGCATGTGAGAGGTAGTGGGATCGATGCCCACATTCTCCACTTTCATTTTATCTTTGGGCCAACGCTTCAGGCCCACAAATTGTGTCAATCAACCAACAGTTGACACAAATGCTCTGTTTTGCCACGAGCTGATAGACTGCCATTCTCAATGTTTTGCACACTTGCCAATGTTTTGCACACTTTCCACAAGCATGTTGATTGCATTGCTGCCAGCAGCGGAGATGCAATGTGACGGGTTTGGCAGAAAAGAAGATGCGAAAAAAGCCTTTAATCTCTGAGCATGCATGACAGGATCTTCTGGTTATGAGAGTGACAAGCTGCCTACTGCACTAACAATCAATGACCTGAGCTCCAGAACCAGATTTGCCACCTTACTGGCGGCATCCAGCCACAATGCAAAGTGATCACAAAAGATTGTGGCAGATGAAAGAATAATGCAGCAGTTTGCGATACAGAGTCAGAAACATTATCCAGTATAACACAAGTCCAATCTGCAGGGAGCAGGTGGCGGGGCACAGCATGCCCACCACAGCTTTGGCGTTAAGCTGTCGATGTAAAGGTGCATGATGAAGACACAGCAAAGCGTCAAATTCATTGCATTGCCTCGATTGCTCAACCGGGAGAGCTGCAGGCTCAATGGGTGAATGTATCAAAGGCATTGTCAGGTCGCTGCTTGAAAGCCCAATACAATTAGTGTGTCCTTTTCAAAGTAGGTGTGCATAAGGAAAGCTTTCCTAAAACAGTATTCCTAAATTGATTGTGGCTTACCATGTTGCTTCTAAGGCTGTAGAGCGATCTTTTATTTCATGTCAGAAATGAGCCTCAACACAGCTTTGTTGCTTCTGCAGTTGCATCCAGAGGCCAGCAGGGGTCCTCTGAGCTGCAGCGCATGAAAAATTGAGCACTCACCTGCACGCAAAGAAAGATTTCTATCACTGAGTCAGGGTTGTCGACTGCTCCCTCACACTTGTGCTGACTGGTATTTTTTGTTCTCGCTTGTTTGGAGTCTTTAAGTTGGGCCTATTTACCTGTTATGACATGGCCACTGTGGTGTCCAATTGTGCTGATGGCTAAAGCTGGGTCATGTTGATTCAATCGAGATATTACTGATTCGAAAGCAGCAGGCATACCTGATGCAGAAAAGCTGAGCCAATTCTTCAGCACCTTGGGGATAATCACTCAGAAGGTCCTGGCTAGCAAGTAATATGACTTAGCTAGTTGTCTGGTGAATTAGCTCAAATGGGAGAGTGCTTGCTTTGCATGTAAGAAGTAGTAGGATCGATGCCCACATTCTCCAATTTGATTTTATATTTGGCCCAATGCTCGGGCCCATCCCTTGTGCACACAGTTGACACTTGCCCTCAGTTTGTCCATGCGCTGATTCACTGCCAGTCCGAATGATTTGCACAGCTGCCACAAGCATGTTGCTTCCATTGCTGTCAGCAACGGAGATGCAATGTGACGGGAATGGAAGAAAGTAAGGTGCAAAACAGCTTTTCTTTTTCTCACCATTCAACAGCACCTTCAGATTATGAGAGTGAAACCCAGCCTACTGCAGTGACAAAGAATGACCTAAGTTACACACCACATTTGCCATCTGACAAACTGCATTTAGCCACAATGTAAAGTGTTCATAAAATATTGAGTCCAATGAGAGAAGTAGACAGCAGTTTGCGATACAAAGTTAGAAACGATACCCATTACGACACAGTCCAAATCCGGGTAGCAGATGAAGGATGACAGCACGGCCATATCTTTGCCATTAAGATGGCGAAATAAAGTTGCAGGGCCAACAATCAGGAAAGAACGTCGACGTGATCGGTTTGCCTCGATTGCCAACTCTGTACAGCACATGTTTCCAGGGGTGAATTTAGCAAAGTCTTTGTCAGGCAGGTGCCTGAATGCCAAATACAATTTATGTGTGCCCTTTAAGAAGTAAGTATGTCAGAAAAAAAACTTAGCTAAAAGCAGGATTCTTACTTGATCATTAGATGATAGCTTGATGCAGAATTGCTGAGTCATTTCTGGACATCCTTGGAGACAGGCATTGAGAGAACCTGGGCCCAAGAAATGGGCAGCTCAAGACAAATTGGGGGAATTAGCTCAAATGGTAGAGCGCTCGCTTAGCATGTGAGAGGTAGTGGGATCGATGCCCACATTCTCCACTTTCATTTTATCTTTGGGCCAACGCTTCAGGCCCACAAATTGTGTCAATCAACCAACAGTTGACACAAATGCTCTGTTTTGCCACGAGCTGATAGACTGCCATTCTCAATGTTTTGCACACTTGCCAATGTTTTGCACACTTTCCACAAGCATGTTGATTGCATTGCTGCCAGCAGCGGAGATGCAATGTGACGGGTTTGGCAGAAAAGAAGATGCGAAAAAAGCCTTTAATCTCTGAGCATGCATGACAGGATCTTCTGGTTATGAGAGTGACAAGCTGCCTACTGCACTAACAATCAATGACCTGAGCTACAGAACCAGATTTGCCACCTTACTGGCGGCATCCAGCCACAATGCAAAGTGATCACAAAAGATTGTGGCAGATGAAAGAATAATGCAGCAGTTTGCGATACAGAGTCAGAAACATTATCCAGTATAACACAAGTCCAATCTGCAGGGAGCAGGTGGCGGGGCACAGCATGCCCACCACAGCTTTGGCGTTAAGCTGTCGATGTAAAGGTGCATGATGAAGACACAGCAAAGCGTCAAATTCATTGCATTGCCTCGATTGCTCAACTGGGAGAGCTGCAGTCTCAATGGGTGAATGTATCAAAGGCATTGTCAGGTCGCTGCTTGAAAGCCCAATACAATTAGTGTGTCCTTTTCAAAGTAGGTGTGCATAAGGAAAGCTTTCCTAAAACAGTATTCCTAAATTGATTGTGGCTTACCATGTTGATTCTAAGGCTGTAGAGCGATCTTTTATTTCATGTCAGAAATGAGCCTCAACACAGCTTTGTTGCTTCTGCAGTTGCATCCAGAGGCCAGCAGGGGTCCTCTGAGCTGCAGCGCATGGAAAATTGAGCACTCACCTGCACGCAAAGAAAGATTTCTATCACTGAGTCAGGGTTGTCGACTGCTCCCTCACACTTGTGCTGACTGGTATTTTTTGTTCTCGCTTGTTTGGAGTCTTTAAGTTGGGCCTATTTACCTGTTATGACATGGCCACTGTGGTGTCCAATTGTGCTGATGGCTAAAGCTGGGTCATGTTGATTCAATCGAGATATTACTGATTCGAAAGCAGCAGGCATACCTGATGCAGAAAAGCTGAGCCAATTCTTCAGCACCTTGGAGATAATCACTCAGAAGGTCCTGGCTAGCAAGTAATATGACTTAGCTAGTTGTCTGGTGAATTAGCTCAAACGGGAGAGCGGTTGCTTTGCATGTAAGAAGTAGTAGGATTGATGCCCACATTCTCCAATTTGATTTTATGTTTGGCCCAATGCTCGGGCCCATCCCTTGTGCACACTGACACTGGACCTCAGTTTGTCCATGCGCTGATTCACTGCCAGTCCGAATGATTTGCACAGCTGCCACAAGCATGTTGCTTCCATTGCTGTCAGCAACGGAGATGCAATGTGACGGGAATGGAAGAAAGTAAGGTGCAAAACAGCTTTTCTTTTTCTCACCATTCAACAGCACCTTCAGATTATGAGAGTGAAACCCAGCCTACTGCAGTGACAAAGAATGACCTAAGTTACACACCACATTTGCCATCTGACAAACTGCATTTAGCCACAATGTAAAGTGTTCATAAAATATTGAGTCCAATGAGAGAAGTAGACAGCAGTTTGCGATACAAAGTTAGAAACGATACCCATTACGACACAGTCCAAATCCGGGTAGCAGATGAAGGATCACAGCACGGCCATATCTTTGCCATTAAGATGGCGAAATAAAGTTGCAGGGCCAACAATCAGGAAAGAACGTCGACGTGATCGGTTTGCCTCGATTGCCAACTCTGTACAGCACATGTTTCCAGGGGTGAATTTAGCAAAGTCTTTGTCAGGCAGGTGCCTGAATGCCAAATACAATTTATGTGTGCCCTTTAAGAAGTAAGTATGTCAGAAAAAAAACTTAGCTAAAAGCAGGATTCTTACTTGATCATTAGATGATAGCTTGATGCAGAATTGCTGAGTCATTTCTGGACATCCTTGGAGACAGGCATTGAGAGAACCTGGGCCCAAGAAATGGGCAGCTCAAGACAAATTGGGGGAATTAGCTCAAATGGTAGAGCGCTCGCTTAGCATGTGAGAGGTAGTGGGATCGATGCCCACATTCTCCACTTTCATTTTATCTTTGGGCCAACGCTTCAGGCCCACAAATTGTGTCAATCAACCAACAGTTGACACAAATGCTCTGTTTTGCCACGAGCTGATAGACTGCCATTCTCAATGTTTTGCACACTTGCCAATGTTTTGCACACTTTCCACAAGCATGTTGATTGCATTGCTGCCAGCAGCGGAGATGCAATGTGACGGGTTTGGCAGAAAAGAAGATGCGAAAAAAGCCTTTAATCTCTGAGCATGCATGACAGGATCTTCTGGTTATGAGAGTGACAAGCTGCCTACTGCACTAACAATCAATGACCTGAGCTACAGAACCAGATTTGCCACCTTACTGGCGGCATCCAGCCACAATGCAAAGTGATCACAAAAGATTGTGGCAGATGAAAGAATAATGCAGCAGTTTGCGATACAGAGTCAGAAACATTATCCAGTATAACACAAGTCCAATCTGCAGGGAGCAGGTGGCGGGGCACAGCATGCCCACCACAGCTTTGGCGTTAAGCTGTCGATGTAAAGGTGCATGATGAAGACACAGCAAAGCGTCAAATTCATTGCATTGCCTCGATTGCTCAACCGGGAGAGCTGCAGGCTCAATGGGTGAATGTATCAAAGGCATTGTCAGGTCGCTGCTTGAAAGCCCAATACAATTAGTGTGTCCTTTTCAAAGTAGGTGTGCATAAGGAAAGCTTTCCTAAAACAGTATTCCTAAATTGATTGTGGCTTACCATGTTGCTTCTAAGGCTGTAGAGCGATCTTTTATTTCATGTCAGAAATGAACCTCAACACAGCTTTGTTGCTTCTGCAGTTGCATCCAGAGGCCAGCAGGGGTCCTCTGAGCTGCAGCGCATGAAAAATTGAGCACTCACCTGCACGCAAAGAAAGATTTCTATCACTGAGTCAGGGTTGTCGACTGCTCCCTCACACTTGTGCTGACTGGTATTTTTTGTTCTCGCTTGTTTGGAGTCTTTAAGTTGGGCCTATTTACCTGTTATGACATGGCCACTGTGGTGTCCAATTGTGCTGATGGCTAAAGCTGGGTCATGTTGATTCAATCGAGATATTACTGATTCGAAAGCAGCAGGCATACCTGATGCAGAAAAGCTGAGCCAATTCTTCAGCACCTTGGGGATAATCACTCAGAAGGTCCTGGCTAGCAAGTAATATGACTTAGCGAGTTGTCTGGTGAATTAGCTCAAATGGGAGAGCGCTTGCTTTGCATGTAAGAAATAGTGGGATCGATGCCCACATTCTCCAATTTGATTTTATATTTGGCCCAATGCTCGGGCCCATCCCTTGTGTACACAGTTGACACTTGCCCTCAGTTTGTCCATGTGCTGATTCACTGCCAGTCCGAATGATTTGCACAGCTGCCACAAGCATGTTGCTTCCATTGCTGTCAGCAACGGAGATGCAATGTGACGGGAATGGAAGAAAGTAAGGTGCAAAACAGCTTTTCTTTTTCTCACCATTCAACAGCACCTTCAGATTATGAGAGTGAAACCCAGCCTACTGCAGTGACAAAGAATGACCTAAGTTACACACCACATTTGCCATCTTACAAACTGCATTTAGCCACAATGTAAAGTGTTCATAAAATATTGAGTCCAATGAGAGAAGTAGACAGCAGTTTGCGATACAAAGTTAGAAACGATACCCATTACGACACAGTCCAAATCCGGGTAGCAGATGAAGGATCACAGCACGGCCATATCTTTGCCATTAAGATGGCGAAATAAAGTTGCAGGGCCAACAATCAGGAAAGAACGTCGACGTGATCGGTTTGCCTCGATTGCCAACTCTGTACAGCACATGTTTCCAGGGGTGAATTTAGCAAAGTCTTTGTCAGGCAGGTGCCTGAATGCCAAATACAATTTATGTGTGCCCTTTAAGAAGTAAGTATGTCAGAAAAAAAACTTAGCTAAAAGCAGGATTCTTACTTGATCATTAGATGATAGCTTGATGCAGAATTGCTGAGTCATTTCTGGACATCCTTGGAGACAGGCATTGAGAGAACCTGGGCCCAAGAAATGGGCAGCTCAAGACAAATTGGGGGAATTAGCTCAAATGGTAGAGCGCTCGCTTAGCATGTGAGAGGTAGTGGGATCGATGCCCACATTCTCCACTTTCATTTTATCTTTGGGCCAACGCTTCAGGCCCACAAATTGTGTCAATCAACCAACAGTTGACACAAATGCTCTGTTTTGCCACGAGCTGATAGACTGCCATTCTCAATGTTTTGCACACTTGCCAATGTTTTGCACACTTTCCACAAGCATGTTGATTGCATTGCTGCCAGCAGCGGAGATGCAATGTGACGGGTTTGGCAGAAAAGAAGATGCGAAAAAAGCCTTTAATCTCTGAGCATGCATGACAGGATCTTCTGGTTATGAGAGTGACAAGCTGCCTACTGCACTAACAATCAATGACCTGAGCTACAGAACCAGATTTGCCACCTTACTGGCGGCATCCAGCCACAATGCAAAGTGATCACAAAAGATTGTGGCAGATGAAAGAATAATGCAGCAGTTTGCGATACAGAGTCAGAAACATTATCCAGTATAACACAAGTCCAATCTGCAGGGAGCAGGTGGCGGGGCACAGCATGCCCACCACAGCTTTGGCGTTAAGCTGTCGATGTAAAGGTGCATGATGAAGACACAGCAAAGCGTCAAATTCATTGCATTGCCTCGATTGCTCAACCGGGAGAGCTGCAGTCTCAATGGGTGAATGTATCAAAGGCATTGTCAGGTCGCTGCTTGAAAGCCCAATACAATTAGTGTGTCCTTTTCAAAGTAGGTGTGCATAAGGAAAGCTTTCCTAAAACAGTATTCCTAAATTGATTGTGGCTTACCATGTTGATTCTAAGGCTGTAGAGCGATCTTTTATTTCATGTCAGAAATGAGCCTCAACACAGCTTTGTTGCTTCTGCAGTTGCATCCAGAGGCCAGCAGGGGTCCTCTGAGCTGCAGCGCATGGAAAATTGAGCACTCACCTGCACGCAAAGAAAGATTTCTATCACTGAGTCAGGGTTGTCGACTGCTCCCTCACACTTGTGCTGACTGGTATTTTTTGTTCTCGCTTGTTTGGAGTCTTTAAGTTGGGCCTATTTACCTGTTATGACATGGCCACTGTGGTGTCCAATTGTGCTGATGGCTAAAGCTGGGTCATGTTGATTCAATCGAGATATTACTGATTCGAAAGCAGCAGGCATACCTGATGCAGAAAAGCTGAGCCAATTCTTCAGCACCTTGGAGATAATCACTCAGAAGGTCCTGGCTAGCAAGTAATATGACTTAGCTAGTTGTCTGGTGAATTAGCTCAAACGGGAGAGCAGTTGCTTTGCATGTAAGAAGTAGTAGGATTGATGCCCACATTCTCCAATTTGATTTTATGTTTGGCCCAATGCTCGGGCCCATCCCTTGTGCACACTGACACTGGACCTCAGTTTGTCCATGCGCTGATTCACTGCCAGTCCGAATGATTTGCACAGCTGCCACAAGCATGTTGCTTCCATTGCTGTCAGCAACGGAGATGCAATGTGACGGGAATGGAAGAAAGTAAGGTGCAAAACAGCTTTTCTTTTTCTCACCATTCAACAGCACCTTCAGATTATGAGAGTGAAACCCAGCCTACTGCAGTGACAAAGAATGACCTAAGTTACACACCACATTTGCCATCTTACAAACTGCATTTAGCCACAATGTAAAGGGTTCATAAAATATTGAGTCCAATGAGAGAAGTTGACAGCAGTTTGCGATACAAAGTTAGAAACGATACCCATTACGACACAGTCCAAATCCGGGTAGCAGATGAAGGATCACAGCACGGCCATATCTTTGCCATTAAGATGGCGAAATAAAGTTGCAGGGCCAACAATCAGGAAAGAACGTCGACGTGATCGGTTTGCCTCGATTGCCAACTCTGTACAGCACATGTTTCCAGGGGTGAATTTAGCAAAGTCTTTGTCAGGCAGTTGCCTGAATGCCAAATACAATTTATGTGTGCCCTTTAAGAAGTAAGTATGTCAGAAAAAAAACTTAGCTAAAAGCAGGATTCTTACTTGATCATTAGATGATAGCTTGATGCAGAATTGCTGAGTCATTTCTGGACATCCTTGGAGACAGGCATTGAGAGAACCTGGGCCCAAGAAATGGGCAGCTAAAGACAAATTGGGGGAATTAGCTCAAATGGTAGAGCGCTCGCTTCGCATGTGAGAGGTAGTGGGAACGATGCCCACATTCTCCACTTTCATTTTATCTTTGGGCCAACGCTTCAGGCCCACAAATTGTGTCAATCAACCAACAGTTGACACAAATGCTCTGTTTTGCCACGAGCTGATAGACTGCCATTCCGAATGTTTTGCACACTTGCCAATGTTGTGCACACTTTCCTCAAGCATGTTGATTGCATTGCTGCCAGCAGCGGAGATGCAATGTGACGGGTTTGGCAGAAAAGAAGATGCGAAAAAAGCCTTTTATCTCTGAGCATGCATGACAGGATCTTCTGGTTATGAGAGTGACAAGCTGCCTACTGCACTAACAATCAATGACCTGAGCTCCAGAACCAGATTTGCCACCTTACTGGCGGCATCCAGCCACAATGCAAAGTGATCACAAAAGATTGTGGCAGATGAAAGAATAATGCAGCAGTTTGCGATACAGAGTCAGAAACATTATCCAGTATAACACAAGTCCAATCTGCAGGGAGCAGGTGGCGGGGCACAGCATGCCCACCACAGCTTTGGCGTTAAGCTGTCGATGTAAAGGTGCATGATGAAGACACAGCAAAGCGTCAAATTCATTGCATTGCCTCGATTGCTCAATCGGGAGAGCTGCAGTCTCAATGGGTGAATGTATCAAAGGCATTGTCAGGTCGCTGCTTGAAAGCCCAATACAATTAGTGTGTCCTTTTCAAAGTAGGTGTGCATAAGGAAAGCTTTCCTAAAACAGTTTTCCTAAATCGATTGTGGCTTACCATGTTCCTTCTAAGGCGGTAGAGCTATCTTTTATTTCATGTCAGAAATGAGCCTCAACACAGCTTTGTTGATTCTGCAGTTGCATCCAGAGGCCAGCAGGGGTTCCTCTGAGCTGCAGTGCATGGAAAATTGAGCACTCACCTGCACGCAAAGAAAGATTTCTATCACTGAGTCAGGGTTGTCGACTTCTCCCTCACACTAGTGCTGACTGGTATTTTTTGTTCTCGCTTGTTTGGAGTCTTTAAGTTTGGCCTCTTTACCTGTTATGACATGGCCACTGTGGTGTCCCATTGTGCTGATGGGTAAAGCTGGGTCATGTTGATTCAATCGAGCTATTTCAGATTTGAAAGCAGCAGGCATACCCGATGCAGAAAAGCTGAGCCACTTCTTCAGCACCTTGGAGATACTCACTCAGAAGGTCCTGGCTAGCAAGTAATATGACTTACCTAGCTGTCTGGGGAGTTAGCTCAAATGGGAGATCGCTTGCTTTGCATGTGAGAGGTAGTGGGATCGATGCCCACATTCTCCAATTTGGTTTTATATTTGGCCCAATGCTCGGGCCCATCCCTTGTGTACACAGTTGACACTTGCCCTCAGTTTGTCCATGCGCTGATTCACTGCCAGTCCGAATGATTTGCACAGCTGCCACAAGCATGTTGCTTCCATTGCTGTCAGCAACGGAGATGCAATGTGACGGGAATGGAAGAAAGTAAGGTGCAAAACAGCTTTTCTTTTTCTCACCATTCAACAGCACCTTCAGATTATGAGAGTGAAACCCAGCCTCCTGCAGTGACAAAGAATGACCTAAGTTACACACCACATTTGCCATCTTACAAACTGCATTTAGCCACAATGTAAAGTGTTCATAAAATATTGAGTCCAATGAGAGAAGTAGACAGCAGTTTGCGATACAAAGTTAGAAACGATACCCATTACGACACTGTCCAAGTCCGGGTCGCAGATGAAGGATCACAGCACGGCCATATCTTTGCCATTAAGATGGCGAAATAAAGTTGCAGGGCCAACAATCAGGAAAGAACGTCGACGTGATCGGTTTGCCTCGATTGCCAACTCTGTACAGCACATGTTTCCAGGGCTGAATTTAGCAAAGTCTTTGTCAGGCAGGTGCCTGAATGCCAAATACAATTTATGTGTGCCCTTTAAGAAGTAAGTATGTCAGAAAAAAAACTTAGCTAAAAGCAGGATTCTTACTTGATCATTAGATGATAGCTTGATGCAGAATTGCTGAGTCATTTCTGGACATCCTTGGAGACAGGCATTGAGAGAACCTGGGCCCAAGAAATGGGCAGCTAAAGACAAATTGGGGGAATTAGCTCAAATGGTAGAGCGCTCGCTTCGCATGTGAGAGGTAGTGGGATCGATGCCCACATTCTCCACTTTCATTTTATCTTTGGGCCAACGCTTCAGGCCCACAAATTGTGTCAATCAACCAACAGTTGACACAAATGCTCTGTTTTGCCACGAGCTGATAGACTGCCATTCCCAATGTTTTGCACACTTGCCAATGTTTTCCACACTTTCCACAAGCATGTTGATTGCATTGCTGCCAGCAGCGGAGATGCAATGTGACGGGTTTGGCAGAAAAGAAGATGCGAAAAAAGCCTTTAATCTCTGAGCATGCATGACAGGATCTTCTGGTTATGAGAGTGACAAGCTGCCTACTGCACTAACAATCAATGACCTGAGCTCCAGAACCAGATTTGCCACCTTACTGGCGGCATCCAGCCACAATGCAAAGTGATCACAAAAGATTGTGGCAGATGAAAGAATAATGCAGCAGTTTGCGATACAGAGTCAGAAACATTATCCAGTATAACACAAGTCCAATCTGCAGGGAGCAGGTGGCGGGGCACAGCATGCCCACCACAGCTTTGGCGTTAAGCTGTCGATGTAAAGGTGCATGATGAAGACACAGCAAAGCGTCAAATTCATTGCATTGCCTCGATTGCTCAACCGGGAGAGCTGCAGGCTCAATGGGTGAATGTATCAAAGGCATTGTCAAGTCGCTGCTTGAAAGCCCAATACAATTAGTGTGTCCTTTTCAAAGTAGGTGTGCATAAGGAAAGCTTTCCTAAAACAGTATTCCTAAATTGATTGTGGCTTACCATGTTGCTTCTAAGGCTGTAGAGCGATCTTTTATTTCATGTCAGAAATGAGCCTCAACACAGCTTTGTTGCTTCTGCAGTTGCATCCAGAGGCCAGCAGGGGTCCTGTGAGCTGCAGCGCATGGAAAATTGAGCACTCACCTGCACGCAAAGAAAGATTTCTATCACTGAGTCAGGGTTGTCGACTGGTCCCTCACACTTGTGCTGACTGGTATTTTTTGTTCTCGCTTGTTTGGAGTCTTTAAGTTGGGCCTATTTACCTGTTATGACATGGCCACTGTGGTGTCCCATTGTGCTGATGGGTAAAGCTGGGTCATGTTGATTCAATCGAGATATTACTGATTCGAAAGCAGCAGGCATACCTGATGCAGAAAAGCTGAGCCAATTCTTCAGCACCTTGGAGATAATCACTCAGAAGGTCCTGGCTAGCAAGTAATATGACTTGGCTAGCTGTCTGGTGAATTAGCTCAAATGGGAGAGCGCTTGCTTTGCATGTAAGAAATAGTGGGATCGATGCCCACATTCTCCAATTTTATTTTATATTTGGCCCAATGCTCGGGCCCATCCCTTGTGTCCACAGTTTACACTTGCCCTCAGTTTGTCCATGCGCTGAATCACTGCCAGTCCGAATGATTTGCACAGCTGCCACAAGCATGTTGCTTCCATTGCTGTCAGCAACGGAGATGCAATGTGACCAGAATGGAAGAAAGTAAGGTGCAAAACAGCTTTTCTTTTTCTCACCATTCAACAGCACCTTCAGATTATGAGAGTGAAACCCAGCCTACTGCAGTGACAAAGAATGACCTAAGTTACACACCACATTTGCCATCTTACAAACTGCATTTAGCCACAATGTAAAGTGTTCATAAAATATTGAGTCCAATGAGAGAAGTAGACAGCAGTTTGCGATACAAAGTTAGAAACGATACCCATTACGACACAGTCCAAATCCGGGTAGCAGATGAAGGATCCCAGCACGGCCATATCTTTGCCATTAAGATGGCAAAATAAAGTTGCCGGGACAACAATCAGGAAAGAACGTCGACGTGATCGGTTTGCCTCGATTGCCAACTCTGTACAGCACATGTTTCCAGGGGTGAATTTAGCAAAGTCTTTGTCAGGCAGGTGACTGAATGCCAAATACAATTTATGTGTGCCCTTTAAGAAGTAAGTATGTCAGAAAAAAAACTTAGCTAAAAGCAGGATTCTTACTTGATCATTCGATGATAGCTTGATGCAGAATTGCTGAGTCATTTCTGGACATCCTTGGAGACAGGCATTGAGAGAACCTGGGCCCAAGAAATGGGCAGCTAAAGACAAATTGGGGGAATTAGCTCAAATGGTAGAGTGCTCGCTTAGCATGTGGGAGGTAGTGGGATCGATGCCCACATTCTCCACTTTCATTTTATCTTTGGGCCAACGCTTCAGGCCCACAAATTGTGTCAATCAACCAACAGTTGACACAAATGCTCTGTTTTGCCACGAGCTGATAGACTGCCATTCCGAATGTTTTGCACACTTGCCAATGTTTTGCACACTTTCCACAAGCATGTTGATTGCATTGCTGCCAGCAGCGGAGATGCAATGTGACGGGTTTGGCAGAAAAGAAGATGCGAAAAAAGCCTTTAATCTCTGAGCATGCATGACAGGATCTTCTGGTTATGAGAGTGACAAGCTGCCTACTGCACTAACAATCAATGACCTGATCTCCAGAACCAGATTTGCCACCTTACTGGCGTGCATCCAGCCACAATGCAAAGTGATCACAAAAGATTGTGGCAGATGAAAGAATAATGCAGCAGTTTGCGATACAGAGTCAGAAACATTATCCAGTATAACACAAGTCCAATCTGCAGGGAGCAGGTGGCGGGGCACAGCATGCCCACCACAGCTTTGGCGTTAAGCTGTCGATGTAAAGGTGCATGATGAAGACACAGCAAAGCGTCAAATTCATTGCATTGCCTCGATTGCTCAATCGGGAGAGCTGCAGTCTCAATGGGTGAATGTATCAAAGGCATTGTCAGGTCGCTGCTTGAAAGCCCAATACAATTAGTGTGTCCTTTTCAAAGTAGGTGTGCATAAGGAAAGCTTTCCTAAAACAGTTTTCCTAAATCGATTGTGGCTTACCATGTTCCTTCTAAGGCGGTAGAGCTATCTTTTATTTCATGTCAGAAATGAGCCTCAACACAGCTTTGTTGATTCTGCAGTTGCATCCAGAGGCCAGCAGGGGTTCCTCTGAGCTGCAGTGCATGGAAAATTGAGCACTCACCTGCACGCAAAGAAAGATTTCTATCACTGAGTCAGGGTTGTCGACTTCTCCCTCACACTAGTGCTGACTGGTATTTTTTGTTCTCGCTTGTTTGGAGTCTTTAAGTTTGGCCTCTTTACCTGTTATGACATGGCCACTGTGGTGTCCCATTGTGCTGATGGGTAAAGCTGGGTCATGTTGATTCAATCGAGCTATTTCAGATTTGAAAGCAGCAGGCATACCCGATGCAGAAAAGCTGAGCCACTTCTTCAGCACCTTGGAGATACTCACTCAGAAGGTCCTGGCTAGCAAGTAATATGACTTACCTAGCTGTCTGGGGAGTTAGCTCAAATGGGAGATCGCTTGCTTTGCATGTGAGAGGTAGTGGGATCGATGCCCACATTCTCCAATTTGGTTTTATATTTGGCCCAATGCTCGGGCCCATCCCTTGTGTACACAGTTGACACTTGCCCTCAGTTTGTCCATGCGCTGATTCACTGCCAGTCCGAATGATTTGCACAGCTGCCACAAGCATGTTGCTTCCATTGCTGTCAGCAACGGAGATGCAATGTGACGGGAATGGAAGAAAGTAAGGTGCAAAACAGCTTTTCTTTTTCTCACCATTCAACAGCACCTTCAGATTATGAGAGTGAAACCCAGCCTCCTGCAGTGACAAAGAATGACCTAAGTTACACACCACATTTGCCATCTTACAAACTGCATTTAGCCACAATGTAAAGTGTTCATAAAATATTGAGTCCAATGAGAGAAGTAGACAGCAGTTTGCGATACAAAGTTAGAAACGATACCCATTACGACACTGTCCAAGTCCGGGTCGCAGATGAAGGATCACAGCACGGCCATATCTTTGCCATTAAGATGGCGAAATAAAGTTGCAGGGCCAACAATCAGGAAAGAACGTCGACGTGATCGGTTTGCCTCGATTGCCAACTCTGTACAGCACATGTTTCCAGGGCTGAATTTAGCAAAGTCTTTGTCAGGCAGGTGCCTGAATGCCAAATACAATTTATGTGTGCCCTTTAAGAAGTAAGTATGTCAGAAAAAAAACTTAGCTAAAAGCAGGATTCTTACTTGATCATTAGATGATAGCTTGATGCAGAATTGCTGAGTCATTTCTGGACATCCTTGGAGACAGGCATTGAGAGAACCTGGGCCCAAGAAATGGGCAGCTAAAGACAAATTGGGGGAATTAGCTCAAATGGTAGAGCGCTCGCTTCGCATGTGAGAGGTAGTGGGATCGATGCCCACATTCTCCACTTTCATTTTATCTTTGGGCCAACGCTTCAGGCCCACAAATTGTGTCAATCAACCAACAGTTGACACAAATGCTCTGTTTTGCCACGAGCTGATAGACTGCCATTCCCAATGTTTTGCACACTTGCCAATGTTTTGCACACTTTCCACAAGCATGTTGATTGCATTGCTGCCAGCAGCGGAGATGCAATGTGACGGGTTTGGCAGAAAAGAAGATGCGAAAAAAGCCTTTAATCTCTGAGCATGCATGACAGGATCTTCTGGTTATGAGAGTGACAAGCTGCCTACTGCACTAACAATCAATGACCTGAGCTCCAGAACCAGATTTGCCACCTTACTGGCGGCATCCAGCCACAATGCAAAGTGATCACAAAAGATTGTGGCAGATGAAAGAATAATGCAGCAGTTTGCGATACAGAGTCAGAAACATTATCCAGTATAACACAAGTCCAATCTGCAGGGAGCAGGTGGCGGGGCACAGCATGCCCACCACAGCTTTGGCGTTAAGCTGTCGATGTAAAGGTGCATGATGAAGACACAGCAAAGCGTCAAATTCATTGCATTGCCTCGATTGCTCAACCGGGAGAGCTGCAGGCTCAATGGGTGAATGTATCAAAGGCATTGTCAAGTCGCTGCTTGAAAGCCCAATACAATTAGTGTGTCCTTTTCAAAGTAGGTGTGCATAAGGAAAGCTTTCCTAAAACAGTATTCCTAAATTGATTGTGGCTTACCATGTTGCTTCTAAGGCTGTAGAGCGATCTTTTATTTCATGTCAGAAATGAGCCTCAACACAGCTTTGTTGCTTCTGCAGTTGCATCCAGAGGCCAGCAGGGGTCCTGTGAGCTGCAGCGCATGGAAAATTGAGCACTCACCTGCACGCAAAGAAAGATTTCTATCACTGAGTCAGGGTTGTCGACTGGTCCCTCACACTTGTGCTGACTGGT
>NW_027308831.1:0-67000 GCF_047496885.1 Scyliorhinus torazame
ACTGTAAATCATGACATATTACCCAGGGACCACTGTAAATAATGATATGCTATCAGCGACTACTGTAAATAGTGATATCCTGATCAGGGATTACTGTAAATAATGACATACTACCCAGGGGCCACTGTAAATAATGATGTACAACACAGGGGTCACTGTAAATAGTAATTTACTACCCAGTGACCTCTGTAGAGAAAGATATACCAGATAGTGATATACTACCAAGGATTCACTGTAAATAATGATATACTACCAGGGACCACTGTAAATAATGATATTCTACCCAGTGACCACTGTAAATAATGATATTCTACCCAGGGACCACTGTAAATAATGATATTCTACCCAGGGACCACTGTAAATAATGATATACCACCCAGGGAACACTTTAAATAATAATACTCTACCCAGGGACCACAGTAAATCATAGATCATAGAATTTACTGTAAATTCTATGATCTATGATTTACTGTGGTCCCTGGGTAGAGTATTCGGCTCTTGGAAAGAGCACCCTATCCAAGCCCACACCTCCACCCTATCCCCATAAGCGAGTAACCACACCCAACACTAAAGGCAATTTTGTACACTAAGGGCAATTTATCATAAGAACATAAGAACTAGGAGCAGGAGTAGGCCATCTGGCCCCTCGAGCCTGCTCCGCCATTTAATGAGATCATGGCTGATCTTTGTGGACTCAGCTCCACTCTCCGGCCCATACACCATATCCCCGAATCCCTTTATTCGTTAGAAAGGCATCTATCTATTTCTCAAAAACGTTTAAAGAAGGAGCCTCAACTGCTTCACTGGGCAAGGAGTTCCAGAGATTCACAACCCTTTAGGTGAAGAAGTTCCCCCTACACTCCGTCCTAAATCTACTTCCCCTTATTTTGAGGCTATGCCCCCGAGTTCTGCTTTCCCCGACCAGGGGAAACAACCTGCCCGCATCTATCCTATCTATTCCCTTCATAATTTTATATGTTTTAATAAGATACCCCCGCATCCTTCTAAACTCCAATGAGTACAATCCCAGTCTACTCAACTTCTCGTCATAATCTAATCCCCTCAACTCTGGGATCAACCTCGTGAATCTCCTCTGAACTCCCTCCAGTGCCAATATGTCCTTTCTCATGTAAGGAGACCAAAACTGAACACAATACTCCTGATGCGGCCTCGCCAACACCTTATACAATTGCAGCATAAACTCACTAGTCTTGAACTCCATCCCTCTTAATCACCTGTTGCACCTGCAGACCAACTTTTTGCGACCCACCATTTTGCTTATCATGGCCAACTTACGTAAACTGCACATCTTTGGGATGTGGGAAAAACCCAGAGCACCCGGAGGAAACCCACGCACACACTGGGAGGATGTGCAGACTCCGCACAGACAGTGACCCAAGCGGGAATCGAACCTGGGACCCTGGAGCTGTAAAACAATTATGCTATCCACAATGCTACCGTGCTGCACACTAAATGATATAGTGGTGCTAAATGACATAATAATATACTGTGCTGCCCACTAAATGATACAGTATAATGATATACTTCCCAGGGACTACTGTAAATAAAGATAAACCACCCAGGGACCACTGTAAATAAAGATAAACCACCCAGGGACCACTGTAAATAAAGATAAACCACCCAGGGACCACTGTAAATAAAGATAAACCAACCAGGGACAACTGTAAATAAATATAAACCACCCAGGGACCACTGTAAATAAAGATAAACCACCCAGGGACCACTGTAAATAAAGTTAAACCACCCGGGGACAACTGCAAATAAAGATAAACCACCCGGGAACCATTGTAAATAAAGATAAACCACACAGGGACCACTGTAAATAAAGATAAACCACCCAGGGACCACTGTAAATAAAGATAAACAACCCAGGGACCACTGTAAATAAAGATAAACCACCCGGGGACCACTGCAAATAAATATAAACCACCCGGGAACCACTGTAAATAAAGATAAACCACCCGGGAACCACTGTAAATAAAGATAAACCACACAGAGACCACTGTAAATAAAGATAAACCACCCAGGGACCACTGTAAATACAGATAAACCACCCAGGGACCACTGTAAAAAAAGATAAACCACCCAGGGACACTGTAAATAACGATGAACCACCCAGGGACCACTGTAAATAAAGATAAACCACCCAGGGACCACTGTAAATAAAGATAAACCACCCAGGGACCACTGCAAATAAAGATAAACCACCCAGGGACCATTGTAAATAAAGATAAACCACCCGGGGACCACTGTAAATAAAGATAAGCCACCCAGAGACCACTGTAAATAAAGATAAACCACCCGGGGACCACTGTAAATAAAGATAAACCACCCGGGGACCACTGTAAATAAAGATAAAACACCCAAAGACCACTGTAAATAAAGATAAACCACCCAGGGACCACTGTAAATAAATATTATCCACCCGGGGACCAGTGTAAATAAAGTTAAACCACCCAGGGACCACTGTAAATAAAGCTAAACCACCCAGAGACCACTGTAAATAAAGATAAACCACCCAGGGACCACTGTAAATAAAGAAAAATCACCCAGGGACCACTGTAAATAAAGATAAACCTCCCAGGGACCACTGTAAATAAAGATAAACCACCCAGAGACCACTGTAAATAAAGATAAACCACCCGTGGACCACTGTAAATAAAGATAAACCACCCAGGGACCACTGTAAATAAAGATAAACCACCCAGGGACCACTGTAAATAAAGATAAACCACACAGGGACCACTGTAAATAAAGATAAACCACCCAGGGACCACTGTAATTAAAGATAAACCACCCACAGACCACTGTAAATAAAGATAAACCACCCGTGGACCACTATAAATAAAGATAAACCACCCAGGTACCTCTGTAAATAAAGATAAACCACCCGGAGACCACTGTAAATAAAGATAAACCACCCAGGGACGACTGAAAATAAAGATAAACCACCCAGGGGCCTCTGTAAATAAAGATAAACCACCCAGAGACCACTGTAAATAAAGATAAACCACTCAGGTACCAGCGTAAATAAAGATAAACCACCCGGGACCACTGTAAATAAAGATAAACCACCCAGGGACCACTGTAGATAAAGATGAACCACCCGGGGGCCACTGTAAATAACGATAAACCAGCCAGGGGCCTCTGTAAATAAAGATAAACCACCCAGAGACCACTGTAAATAAAGATAAATCACCCAGGGACCACTGTAAATAAAGATAAAAAACCCAGGGACCACTGTAAATAAAGATAAACCACACAGAGACCACTGTAAATAAAGAGACACCACCCAGGGACCACTGTAAATAAAGATAAACCACCCATAGACCACTGTAAATAAAGATAAACCACCCAGGGACCACTGTAGATAAAGATGAACCACCCGGGGGCCACTGTAAATAACGATAAATCACCCAGGGACCACTGTAAATAAAGATAAATCACCCAGGGACCACTGTAAATAAAGATAAATCACCCAGGGACCACTGTAAATAAAGATAAAAAACCCAGAGACAACTGTAAATAAAGATAAACCACACAGAGACCACTGTAAATAAAGATAAACCACCCAGGGACCACTGTAAATAAAGATAAACCACCCATAGGCCATTGGAAATAAAGATAAACCACCCAGGAACCACTGTAAATAAAGATAAACCACCTGGGGACCACTGGAAATAAAGATAAACCACCCAGAGACCACTGTAAATAAAGGTAAAACAGCCAGGGACCACTGTAAATAAAGATAAAACACCAAAGAGACCACTGTAAATAAAGATAAACCACCCAGGGACCACTGTAAATAAAGATAAACTACCCGGGAACCACTGTAATTAAAGATTAACCACCCAGGGACCACTGTAAATAAAGATAAACCACCCAGGGACAACTGTAAATAAAGATAAACCACCCGGGGACCACTGTAAATAAAGATAAACCACCCGGGGACCACTGTAAATAAAGATAAACCACCCAGGGACCTCTGTAAATAAAGATAAACCATCCGGGAACCACTGTAAATAAAGAGAAACCACCCAGAGACCATTGGAAATAAAGATAAACAACCCAGTAACCACTGTAAATAAAGATAAACCACCCGGGGACCACTGTAAATAAAGATAAACCACCGAGAGACCACTGTAAATAAAGATAAAACACCCAGGGACCACAGTAAATAAAGATAAAACACCCAGAGACCACTGTAAATAAAGATAAACCACACAGGGACCGCTGTAAATAAAGATAAACCACCCGGGACCCACTGTAAATAAAGATAAACCACCCGGGGATGACTGTAAATAAAAATAAACCACCCGGGGACCACTGTAAATGAAGATAAACCACCCAGGGACCACTGTAAATAAAGATAAACCACCCGGGGACCACTGTAAATAAAGATAAACCACCCGGGGACCACTGTAAATAAAGATAAACCACACAGGGACCACTGTAAATAAAGATAAACCACCCAGGGACCACTGTAAATAAAGATAAACAACCCAGGGACCACTGTAAATAAAGATAAACCACCCGGGGACCACTGCAAATAAATATAAACCACCCCGGAACCACTGTAAATAAAGATAAACCACCCAGGGACCACTGTAAATAAAGATAAACCACCCGGGGACCACTGTAAATAAAGATAAACCACCCGGGGACCACTGTAAATGAAGATAAACCACCCAGGGACAACTGTAAATAAAGATAAACAACCCAGGGACCACTGTAAATAAAGATAAACAACCCAGGGACCACTGTAAATAAAGATAAACCACCCGGGGACCACTGTAAATAAAGATAAACCACCCAGGGACCACTGTAAATAAAGATAAACCACCCAGAGACCACTGTAAATAAAGATAAACCACCCAGGGACTACGGTAAATAAAGATAAACCAACCAGGGGGCACATATAAAAAAGATAAACCACCCAGCAACCACTGTAAATAAAGATAAACCACCCAGGGACCACTGTAAACAAAGATAAACCTCCCAGGGACCACTGTAAATAAAGATAAACCACCCAGGGACCACTGTAAATAAAGATAAACCACCCAGGGACCACTGTAAATAAAGATAAACCACCCAGGGACCACTGTAAATAAAGATAAACCACCCGGGGACCACTGTAAATAAAGATAAACCACCCAGGGACCACTGTAAATAAAGATAAACCATACGGGGACCACTGTAAATAAAGATAAACCACCCAGGGACCACTGTAAATAAAGATAAACCACCCGGGTACCACTGTAAATAAAGATAATCCACACAGAGACCACTTTAAATAAAGATAAACCACCCAGGGACCACTGTAAATAAAGATAAACCACCCAGGGACCACTGTAAACAAAGATAAACTACCCAGGGACCACTGTAAATAAAGATAAACCACCCAGGGACCACTGTAAATAAAGATAAACCAACCAGGGACCACTGTAAATAAAGATAAACCACTAGGGACCACTGTAAATAAAGATAAACCACCCGGGGACCACTGTAAATAAAGATAAACCACCCAGGGACCACTGTAAATGAAGATAAACCACACGGGGACCACTGTAAATAAAGATAAACCACCCAGGGACCACTGTAAATAAAGATAAACCACCCGGGTACCACTGTAAATAAAGATAAACCACACAGAGACCACTGTAAATAAAGATAAACCACCCAGGGACCACTGTAAATAAAGATAAACCACCCAGAGACCATTGGAAATAAAGATAAACCACCCAGGAACCACTGTAAATAAAGGTAAACCACCCGGGGACGACTGTAAATAAAGATAAACCACCCAGAGACCACTGTAAATAAAGATAAAACACCCAGGGACCACTGTAAATAAAGATAAACCACCCAGGGACCACTGTAAATAAAGATAACCACCCAGGGACCACTGTAAATAAAGATGAACCACCCAGGGACCACTGTAAATAAAGATAAACCACCCAGCGACCACTGTAATTAAAGATCAACCACCCAGGGACCACTGTAAATAAAGATAAACCACCCGCGGACCGCTGTAAATAAAGATAAACCACCCAGGGACCACTGTAAATACAGATAAACCACCCAGGGACCATTGGAAATAAAGATAAACCACCCAGGAACCACTGTAAATAAAGATAAACCACCTGGGGACCACTGTAAATAAAGATAAACCACCCAGAGACCACTGTAAATAAAGGTAAAACAGCCAGGGACCACTGTAAATAAAGATAAAACACCCAGAGACCACTGTAAATAAAGATAAACCACCCAGGGACCACTGTAAATAAAGATAAACTACCCGGGAACCACTGTAATTAAAGATAAACCACCCAGGGACCACTGTAAATAAAGATACACCACCCAGGGACAACTGTAAATAAAGATAAACCACCCGGGGACCACTGTAAATAAAGATAAACCACCCGGGGACCACTGTAAATAAAGATAAACCACCCAGGGACCTCTGTAAATAAAGATAAACCATCCGGGAACCACTGTAAATAAAGAGAAACCACCCAGAGACCATTGGAAATAAAGATAAACCACCCAGGAACCACTGTAAATAAAGATAAACCTCCCGGGGACCACTGTAAATAAAGATAAACCACCGAGAGACCACTGTAAATAAAGATAAAACACCCAGGGACCACAGTAAATAAAGATAAAACACCCAGAGACCACTGTAAATAAAGATAAACCACACAGGGACCGCTGTAAATAAAGATAAACCACCCGGGACCCACTGTAAATAAAGATAAACCACCCGGGGATGACTGTAAATAAAAATAAACCACCCGGGGACCACTGTAAATAAAGATAAACCACCCAGGGACCACTGTAAATAAAGATAAACCACCCGGGGACCACTGTAAATAAAGATAAACCACCCGGGGAACACTGTAAATAAAGATAAACCACCCAGGGACCACTGTAAATAAAGATAAACCACCCAGGGACCACTGTAAATAAAGATAAACCACCCGGGGACCACTGTAAATAAAGATAAACCACCCGGGGACCACTGTAAATGAAGATAAACCACCCGGGGACAACTGTAAATAAAGATAAACAACCCAGGGACCACTGTAAATAAAGATAAACCACCCGGGAACCACTGTAAATAAAGATAAACCACCCAGGGACCACTGTAAATAAAGATAAACCACCCAGAGACCACTGTAAATAAAGATAAACCACCCAGGGACCACGGTAAATAAAGATAAACCAACCAGGGGGCACATATAAAAAAGATAAACCACCCAGGGACCACTGTAAATAAAGATAACCACCCAGGGACCACTGTAAACAAAGATAAACCACCCAGGGACCACTGTAAATAAAGATAAACCACCCAGGGACCACTGTAAATAAAGATAAACCACCCAGGGACCACTGTAAATAAAGATAAACCACCCAGGGACCACTGTAAATAAAGATAAACCACCCGGGGACCACTGTAAATAAAGATAAACCACACCGGGACCACTGTAAATAAAGTTAAACCACACGGGGACCACTGTAAATAAAGATAAACCACCCAGGGACCACTGTAAATAAAGATAACCCACCCGGGTACCACTGTAAATAAAGATAAACCACACAGAGACCACTGTAAATAAAGATAAACCACCCAGGGACCACTGTAAATAAAGATAAACCACCCAGGGACCACTGTAAACAAAGATAAACCACCCAGGGACAACTGTAAATAAAGATAAACCACCCAGGGACCACTGTAAATAAAGATAAACCACCCAGGGACCACTGTAAATAAAGATAAACCACCCAGGGACCACTGTAAATAAAGATAAACCACCCGGGGACCACTGTAAATAAAGATAAACAACCCAGGAACCACTGTAAATAAAGATACACCACACGGGGACCACTGTAAATAAAGATAAACCACCCAGGGACCACTGTAAATAAAGATAAACCACCCGGGTACCACTGTAAATAAAGATAAACCGCACAGAGACCACTGTAAATAAAGATAAACCACCCAGGGACCACTGTAAATAAAGATAAACCACCCAGAGACCATTGGAAATAAAGATAAACCACCCAGGGACCACTGTAAATAAAGATAAACCACCCAGGGACCACTGTAAATAAAGATAAACCACCCAGGGACCACTGTAAATAAAGATAACCACACAGGGACCACTGTAAATAAAGATGAACCACCCAGGGACCACTGTAAATAAAGATAAACAACCCAGGGACCACTGTAAATAAAGATAAACCACCCGGGGACCACTGCAAATAAATATAAACCACCCGGGAACCACTGTAAATAAAGATAAACCACCCAGGGACCACTGTAAATAAAGATAAACCACCCGGGGACCACTGTAAATAAAGATAAACCACCCGGGGACCACTGTAAATGAAGATAAACCACCCAGGGACAACTGTAAATAAAGATAAACAACCCAGGGACCACTGTAAATAAAGATAAACAACCCAGGGACCACTGTAAATAAAGATAAACCACCCGGGGACCACTGTAAATAAAGATAAACCACCCAGGGACCACTGTAAATAAAGATAAACCACCCAGAGACCACTGTAAATAAAGATAAACCACCCAGGGACTACGGTAAATAAAGATAAACCAACCAGGGGGCACATATAAAAAAGATAAACCACCCAGGAACCACTGTAAATAAAGATAAACCACCCAGGGACCACTGTAAACAAAGATAAACCTCCCAGGGACCACTGTAAATAAAGATAAACCACCCAGGGACCACTGTAAATAAAGATAAACCACCCAGGGACCACTGTAAATAAAGATAAACCACCCAGGGACCACTCTAAATAAAGATAAACCACCCGGGGACCACTGTAAATAAAGATAAACCACCCAGGGACCACTGTAAATAAAGATAAACCATACGGGGACCACTGTAAATAAAGATAAACCACCCAGGGACCACTGTAAATAAAGATAAACCACCCGGGTACCACTGTAAATAAAGATAAACAACACAGAGACCACTGTAAATAAAGATAAACCACCCAGGGACCACTGTAAATAAAGATAAACCACCCAGGGACCACTGTAAACAAAGATAAACTACCCAGGGACCACTGTAAATAAAGATAAACCACCCAGGGACCACTGTAAATAAAGATAAACCAACCAGGGACCACTGTAAATAAAGATAAACCACCCAGGGACCACTGTAAATAAAGATAAACCACCCGGGGACCACTGTAAATAAAGATAAACCACCCAGGGACCACTGTAAATGAAGATAAACCACACGGGGACCACTGTAAATAAAGATAAACCACCCAGGGACCACTGTAAATAAAGATAAACCACCCGGGTACCACTGTAAATAAAGATAAACCACACAGAGACCACTGTAAATAAAGATAAACCACCCAGGGACCACTGTAAATAAAGATAAACCACCCAGAGACCATTGGAAATAAAGATAAACCACCCAGGAACCACTGTAAATAAAGGTAAACCACCCGGGGACGACTGTAAATAAAGATAAACCACCCAGAGACCACTGTAAATAAAGATAAAACACCCAGGGACCACTGTAAATAAAGATAAACCACCCAGGGACCACTGTAAATAAAGATAACCACCCAGGGACCACTGTAAATAAAGATGAACCACCCAGGGACCACTGTAAATAAAGATAAACCACCCAGCGACCACTGTAATTAAAGATCAACCACCCAGGGACCACTGTAAATAAAGATAAACCACCCGCGGACCGCTGTAAATGAAGATAAACCACCCAGGGACCACTGTAAATACAGATAAACCACCCAGGGACCATTGGAAATAAAGATAAACCACCCAGGAACCACTGTAAATAAAGATAAACCACCTGGGGACCACTGTAAATAAAGATAAACCACCCAGAGACCACTGTAAATAAAGGTAAAACAGCCAGGGACCACTGTAAATAAAGATAAAACACCCAGAGACCACTGTAAATAAAGATAAACCACCCAGGGACCACTGTAAATGAAGATAAACTACCCGGGAACCACTGTAATTAAAGATAAACCACCCAGGGACCACTGTAAATAAAGATACACCACCCAGGGACAACTGTAAATAAAGATAAACCACCCGGGGACCACTGTAAATAAAGATAAACCACCCGGGGACCACTGTAAATAAAGATAAACCACCCAGGGACCTCTGTAAATAAAGATAAACCATCCGGGAACCACTGTAAATAAAGAGAAACCACCCAGAGACCATTGGAAATAAAGATAAACCACCCAGGAACCACTGTAAATAAAGATAAACCACCCGGGGACCACTGTAAATAAAGATAAACCACCGAGAGACCACTGTAAATAAAGATAAAACACCCAGGGACCACAGTAAATAAAGATAAAACACCCAGAGACCACTGTAAATAAAGATAAACCACACAGGGACCGCTGTAAATAAAGATAAACCACCCGGGACCCACTGTAAATAAAGATAAACCACCCGGGGATGACTGTAAATAAAAATAAACCACCCGGGGACCACTGTAAATAAAGATAAACCACCCAGGGACCACTGTAAATAAAGATAAACCACCCGGGGACCACTGTAAATAAAGATAAACCACCCGGGGAACACTGTAAATAAAGATAAACCACCCAGGGACCACTGTAAATAAAGATAAACCACCCAGGGACCACTGTAAATAAAGATAAACCACCCGGGGACCACTGTAAATAAAGATAAACCACCCGGGGACCACTGTAAATGAAGATAAACCACCCGGGGACAACTGTAAATAAAGATAAACAACCCAGGGACCACTGTAAATAAAGATAAACCACCCGGGAACCACTGTAAATAAAGATAAACCACCCAGGGACCACTGTAAATAAAGATAAACCACCCAGAGACCACTGTAAATAAAGATAAACCACCCAGGGACCACGGTAAATAAAGATAAACCAACCAGGGGGCACATATAAAAAAGATAAACCACCCAGGGACCACTGTAAATAAAGATAACCACCCAGGGACCACTGTAAACAAAGATAAACCACCCAGGGACCACTGTAAATAAAGATAAACCACCCAGGGACCACTGTAAATAAAGATAAACCACCCAGGGACCACTGTAAATAAAGATAAACCACCCAGGGACCACTGTAAATAAAGATAAACCACCCGGGGACCACTGTAAATAAAGATAAACCACACCGGGACCACTGTAAATAAAGTTAAACCACACGGGGACCACTGTAAATAAAGATAAACCACCCAGGGACCACTGTAAATAAAGATAACCCACCCGGGTACCACTGTAAATAAAGATAAACCACACAGAGACCACTGTAAATAAAGATAAACCACCCAGGGACCACTGTAAATAAAGATAAACCACCCAGGGACCACTGTAAACAAAGATAAACCACCCAGGGACAACTGTAAATAAAGATAAACCACCCAGGGACCACTGTAAATAAAGATAAACCACCCAGGGACCACTGTAAATAAAGATAAACCACCCAGGGACCACTGTAAATAAAGATAAACCACCCGGGGACCACTGTAAATAAAGATAAACCACCCAGGAACCACTGTAAATAAAGATACACCACACGGGGACCACTGTAAATAAAGATAAACCACCCAGGGACCACTGTAAATAAAGATAAACCACCCGGGTACCACTGTAAATAAAGATAAACCGCACAGAGACCACTGTAAATAAAGATAAACCACCCAGGGACCACTGTAAATAAAGATAAACCACCCAGAGACCATTGGAAATAAAGATAAACCACCCAGGAACCACTGTAAATAAAGGTAAACCACCCGGGGACCACTGTAAATAAAGATAAACCACCCAGAGACCACTGTAAATAAAGATAAAACACCCAGGGACCACTGTAAATAAAGATAAACCACCCAGGGACCACTGTAAATAAAGATAAACCACCCAGGGACCACTGTAAATAAAGATAACCACACAGGGACCACTGTAAATAAAGATGAACCACCCAGGGACCACTGTAAATAAAGATAAACCACCCAGCGACCACTGTAATTAAAGATCAACCACCCAGGGACCACTGTAAATAAAGATAAACCACCCGCGGACCGCTGTAAATAAAGATAAACCACCCAGGGACCACTGTAAATACAGATAAACCACCCAGGGACTACTGTAAATAAAGATAAACCACCCAGGGACCACTGTAAATAAAGATAAACCACCCGGGGACCACTGTAAATAAAGATAAACCACCCGGGGTCCACTGTAAATGAAGATAAACCACCCAGGGACCACTGTAAATAAAGATAAACAACCCAGGGACCACTGTAAGTAAAGATAAACTACCCAGGGACCACTGTAAATAAAGATAAACCAACAAGGGACCACTGTAAATAAAGATAAACCACCCAGGGGCAATTGTAAATAAAGATAAACCGCACAGGGACCACTGTAAATAAAGATAAACAACCCAGAGACCACTGTAAATAAAGATAAACCACCCAGGGACCACTGTAAATAAAGATAAACCACCCGGGGACTACTGTAAATAAAGATAAACCACCCAGGGACCACTGTAAATAAAGATAAAGCACCCAGAGACCACTGTAAATAAAGATAAACCACCCAGGGACCACGGTAAATAAAGATAAACCACACAGGGGGCACTTTAAATAAAGATAAACCACCCAGGGACTACTGTAAATAAAGATAAACCACCCAGGGACCACTGTAAGTAAAGATAAACTACCCAGGGACCACTGTAAATAAAGATAAACCAACAAGGGACCACTGTAAATAAAGATAAACCACCCAGGGGCAATTGTAAATAAAGATAAACCGCACAGGGACCACTGTAAATAAAGATAAACAACCCAGAGACCACTGTAAATAAAGATAAACCACCCAGGGACCACTGTAAATAAAGATAAACCACCCGGGGACCACTGTAAATAAAGATAAACCACCCAGGGACCACTGTAAATAAAGATAAAGCACCCAGAGACCACTGTAAATAAAGAAAAACCACCCAGGGACCACGGTAAATAAAGATAAACCACACAGGGGGCACTTTAAATAAAGATAAACCACCCAGGGACTACTGTAAATAAAGATAAACCACCCAGGGACCACTGTAAACAAAGATAAACCACCCAGGGACCACTGTAAATAAAGATAAACCACCCAGGGACCACTGTAAATAAAGATAAACCACCCAGGGACCACTGTAAATAAAGATAAACCACCCAGGGACCACTGTAAATAAAGATAAACCACCCGGGGACCACTGTAAATAAAGATAAACCACCCAGGGACCACTGTAAATAAAGATAAACCACACGGGGACCACTGTAAATAAAGATAAACCACCCAGGGACCACTGTAAATAAAGATAAACCACCCGGGAACCACTGTAAATAAAGATAAACCACACAGAGACCACTGTAAATAAAGATAAACCTCCCAGGGACCACTGTAAATAAAGATAAACCACCCAGAGGCCATTGGAAATAAAGATAAACCACACAGGAACCACTGTAAATAAAGGTAAACCACACGGGGACCACTGTAAATAAATATAAACTACCCAGAGACCACTGTAAATAAAGATAAACCACGCTGGGACCCCTGTAAATAAAGATAAACCACCCAGGGACCACTGTAAATAAAGATACACCACCCAGGGACCACTGTAAATAAAGATAAATCACCCAGAGACCACTGTAAATAAAGATACACCACCCAGGGACCACTGTAAATAAAGATAAACCACCCAAGACCACTGTAAATAAAGATAAACCACCCAGGGACCACTGTAAATAAAGATAAACCACCCGGGGACCACTGTAAATAAAGATAAACCACCCAGGGACCACTGTAAATAAAGATACACCACCCAGGGACCACTGTAAATAAAGATAAATCACCCAGAGACCACTGTAAATAAAGATAAACCACCCAGGGACCACTGTAAATAAAGATAAACCACCCAGCGACCACTGTAAATAAAGATAAACCACCCAGGGACCACTGTAAATAAAGATAAACCACCCAGGGACCACTGTAAATAAAGATAAACCACCCAGGGACCACTGTAAATAAAGATAAACCACCCGGGAACCACTGTAAATAAAGATAAACCACACAGAGACCACTGTAAATAAAGATAAACCTCCCAGGGACCACTGTAAATAAAGATTAACCACCCAGAGGCCATTGGAAATAAAGATAAACCACACAGGAACCACTGTAAATAAAGGTAAACCACACGGGGACCACTGTAAATAAAGATAAACCACCCAGAGACCACTGTAAATAAAGATAAACCACGCTGGGACCCCTGTAAATAAAGATAAACCACCCAGGGACCACTGTAAATAAAGATACACCACCCAGGGACCACTGTAAATAAAGATAAATCACCCAGAGACCACTGTAAATAAAGATACACCACCCAGGGACCACTGTAAATAAAGATAAACCACCCAAGACCACTGTAAATAAAGATAAACCACCCAGGGACCACTGTAAATAAAGATAAACCACCCGGGGACCACTGTAAATAAAGATAAACCACCCAGGGACCACTGTAAATAAAGATACACCACCCAGGGACCACTGTAAATAAAGATAAATCACCCAGAGACCACTGTAAATAAAGATAAACCACCCAGGGACCACTGTAAATAAAGATAAACCACCCAGCGACCACTGTAAATAAAGATAAACCACCCAGGGACCACTGTAAATAAAGATAAACCACCCAGGGACCACTGTAAATAAAGATAAACCACCCGGGGACCACTGTAAATAAAGATAAACCACCCAGGGACCATTGTAAATAAAGATACACCACCCAGGGACCACTGTAAATAAAGATAAATCACCCAGAGACCACTGTAAATAAAGATAAACCACCCAGGGACCACTGTAAATAAAGGTAAACCACCCAGGGACCACTGTAAATAAAGGTAAACCACCCAGAGACAACTGTACATAAAGATAAACCACCCGGGGACCACTGTAAATAAAGATAAACCACCCAGAGACCACTGTAAATAAAGATAAACCACCCAGGGACCACTGTAAATAAAGATAAACCACCCAGGGGCCACTGTAAATAAAGATAAACCACCCGGGAACCACTGTAAATAAAGATAAACCACCCGGGGATCAATGTAAATAAAGATAAACCACCCAGAGACCACTGTAAATAAAGATAAACCACCCAGGGACCACTGTAAATAAAGATAAACCACCCGGGAACCACTGTAAATAAAGATAAACCACCCAGAGACCACTGTAAATAAAGATAAACCACACAGGGACCACTGTAAATAAAGATAAACCACCGAGGGACCTCTGGAAATAAATATAAACCACCCGGAACCACTGTAAATAAAGATAAACCACCCGGGAACCACTGCAAATAAAGATAAACAACCCAGGGACCACAGTAAATAAAGATAAACCACCCAGGGACCACTGTAAATAAAGATAAACCACGCAGGGATCACTGTAAATAAAGATATACCACCCGGGGACCACTGTAAATAAAGATAAACCACCCAGGGACGACTATAAATAAAGATAATCCACCCCGGGACCACTGTAAATAAAGATAAACCACCCAGGGCCCACTGTAAATAAAGATAAACCACCCAGGGACCACTGTAAATAAAGATAAACCACGCAGGGACCCCTGTAAATAAAGACAAACAACCCAGGGACCACTGTACATAAAGATTAACCACGCGGGGACCACTGTAAATAAAGATAAACCACCCAGAGACCACTGTAAATAAAGATAAACCATCCAGGGACCACTGTAAATAAAGATAAACCACCCAGGGACAACAGTAAATAAAGATAAACCACCCATGGACCACTGCAAATAATGATAAACCACCCGGGAACCACTGTAAATAAAGATAAACCACTCAGGGACCACTGTAAATAAAGATAAACCACCCGGGGACCACTGTAAATAAAGATAAACCACCCAGAGACCATTGGAAATAAAGATAAACCACCCAGGGACCACTGTAAAAAGAGATAAACCAGCCGGGGACCACTGTAAATAAAGATAAACCACCCAGGGACCACTGTAAATAAAGATAAACCACCCAGGGACCACTGTAAAAAGAGATAAACCAGCCGGGGACCACTGTAAATAAAGATAAACCACCCAGGGACCACTGTAAATAAAGATAAACCACCCGGGGACCACTGTAAATAAAGATAAACCACCCAGGGACCATTGTAAATAAAGATACACCACCCAGGGACCACTGTAAATAAAGATAAATCACCCAGAGACCACTGTAAATAAAGATAAACCACCCAGGGACCACTGTAAATAAAGGTAAACCACCCAGGGACCACTGTAAATAAAGGTAAACCACCCAGAGACAACTGTACATAAAGATAAACCACCCGGGGACCACTGTAAATAAAGATAAACCACCCAGAGACCACTGTAAATAAAGATAAACCACCCAGGGACCACTGTAAATAAAGATAAACCACCCAGGGGCCACTGTAAATAAAGATAAACCACCCGGGAACCACTGTAAATAAAGATAAACCACCCGGGGATCAATGTAAATAAAGATGAGACCACTGTAAATAAAGATAAACCACCCAGGGACCACTGTAAATAAAGATAAACCACCCGGGAACCACTGTAAATAAAGATAAACCACCCAGAGACCACTGTAAATAAAGATAAACCACACAGGGACCACTGTAAATAAAGATAAACCACCGAGGGACCTCTGGAAATAAATATAAACCACCCGGAACCACTGTAAATAAAGATAAACCACCCGGGAACCACTGTAAATAAAGATAAACCACCCGGGAACCACTGCAAATAAAGATAAACAACCCAGGGACCACAGTAAATAAAGATAAACCACCCAGGGACCACTGTAAATAAAGATAAACCACGCAGGGATCACTGTAAATAAAGATATACCACCCGGGGACCACTGTAAATAAAGATAAACCACCCAGGGACGACTATAAATAAAGATAATCCACCCCGGGACCACTGTAAATAAAGATAAACCACCCAGGGCCCACTGTAAATAAAGATAAACCACCCAGGGACCACTGTAAATAAAGATAAACCACGCAGGGACCCCTGTAAATAAAGACAAACCACCCAGGGACCACTGTACATAAAGATTAACCACGCGGGGACCACTGTAAATAAAGATAAACCACCCAGAGACCACTGTAAATAAAGATAAACCATCCAGGGACCACTGTAAATAAAGATAAACCACCCAGGGACAACAGTAAATAAAGATAAACCACCCATGGACCACTGCAAATAATGATAAACCACCCGGGAACCACTGTAAATAAAGATAAACCACTCAGGGACCACTGTAAATAAAGATAAACCACCCGGGGACCACTGTAAATAAAGATAAACCACCCAGAGACCATTGGAAATAAAGATAAACCACCCAGGGACCACTGTAAAAAGAGATAAACCAGCCGGGGACCACTGTAAATAAAGATAAACCACCCAGGGACCACTATAAATAAAGATAAACCACCCAGGGACCACTGTAAAAAGAGATAAACCAGCCGGGGACCACTGTAAATAAAGATAAACCACCCGGGGACCACTGTATATAAAGATAAACCACCCAGGGACGACTATAAATAAAGATAATCCACCCAGGGACCACTGTAAATAAAGATAAACCACCCAGGGACCACTGTAAATAAAGATAAACGACCCAGGGCCCACTGTAAATAAAGATAAACCACCCAGGGACCACTGTAAATAAAGATAAACCACCCAGGGACCACTGTAAAAAGAGATAAACCAGCCGGGGACCACTGTAAATAAAGATAAACCACCCAGGGACCACTGTAAATAAAGATAAACCAAGCAGGGACCACTGTAAATAAAGATAAACCACCCAGGGACCACTGTAAATAAAGATAAACCACCCAGAGACCACTGTAAATAAAGATAAACCACCCAGGGACCACTGTAAATAAAAATAAACCACCCGGGAACCACTGTAAATAAAGATAAACCACACGGGGACCACTGTAAATAAAGATAAACCACACAGTGACAACTGTAAATAAATATAAACCACCCAGGAATCACTGTAAATAAAGATAAACCACCCGGGGGACCACTGTAAATAACGATAAACCACCCAGAGACCATTGTAAATAAAGATAATCCACCCAGGGACCACTGTAAATCAACATAAACCATCCAGAGACCACGGTAAATAAAGATAAATCACCCAGAAACCACGGGAAATAAAGATAAACCACCCAGGGACCACTGTAAATAAAGATAAATCACCCAGGGACCACTGTAAATAAAGATAAACCACCCGGGGACCACTGTAAATAAAGATAAACCACCCAGGGACCACTGTAAATAAAGATAAACCACCCGTGGACCACTGTAAATAAAGATAAACCACCCAGGAACCACTGTAAATAAAGATAAACCACCCAGGGACCACTGAAAATAAAGATAAACCACCCAGTGACCACTGTAAATAAAGATAAACCACCCAGGGACCACTGTAAATAAAGGTAAACCACGCAGAGACCACTGCACATAAAGATAATCCACCCGGGGACCACTGTAAATAAAGATAAACCACCGAGAGACCACTGTAAATAAAGAGAAACCACCCAGAGACCACTGTAAATAAAGATATACCACCCAGGGACCACAGTAAATAAAGATAAACCACACGGGAACCACTGTAAATAAAGATAAACCACCCAGGGTCCACTGTAAATAAAGATAAACCACCCAGGAACCACTGTAAATAAAGATAAACCACCCAGAGACCATTGGAAATAAAGATGAACCACCCAGGAACCACTGTAAATAAAGATAAAACAACCAGAGACCACTGTAAATAAAGATAAACCACCCAGGGACCACAGTAAATGAAGATAAACCACCCGGGAACCACTGTAAATAAAGATAAACCACCCGGGGATCACTGTAAATAAAGATAAACCACCCGGGGACCACTATAAATAAAGATAAACCACCCAGGGACCACTGTAAATAAAGATAAACCACCCAGGGACCACTGTAAATAAAGATAAACAACCCAGGGACCACTGTAAATAAAGATAAACCACCCAGGGACCACTGTAAATAAAGAAAAACCACTCAGCGACCACTGTAAATAAAGATAAACCACCCAGGGACCACTGTAAATAAAGATAAACCACCCAGGGACCACTGTAAAAAAAGATAAACCACCCGGGAACCACTGTAAATAAAGACAAACAACACAGGGACCACTGTAAATAAAGATAAACCACCCAGGGACCTCTGGAAATAAATATAAACCACCCGGGAACCACTGTAAATAAAGATAAACCACACAGGGACCACTGTAAATAAAGATAAACCACCCGGGAACCACTGCAAATAAAGATAAACCACCCTGGAACCACTGTAAATAAAGATAAACCACCCGGGAACCCCTGCAAATAAAGATAAACAACCCAGGGACCACAGTAAATAAAGATAAACCACCCAGGGACCACTGTAAATAAAGATAAACCACCCAGGGGTCACTGTAAATAAAGATAAACCACACGGGGACCACTGTAAATAAAGATAAACCACCCAGGGACGACTATAAATAAAGATAATCCACCCAGGGACCACTGTAAATAAAGATAAACCACCCAGGAACCACTGTAAATAAAGATAAACCACCCAGGGCCCACTGTAAATAAAGATAAACCACCCAGGGACCACTGTAAATAAAGATAAACCACCCAGGGACCACTGTAAAAAAAGATAAACCACCCGGTGACCACTGTAAATAAAGATAAACCACCCAGGGACCACTGTAAATAAAGATAAACCACCAAGGGACCACTGTAAATAAAGATAAACCACCCAGGGACCACTGTAAATAAAGATAAACCACCCAGAGACCACTGTAAATAAAGATAAACCACCCAGGGACCACTGTAAATAAAGATAAACCACCCGTTGACCGCTGTAAATAAAGATAAACCACCCAGCGACCACTGTAAATAAAGATAAACCACCCAGGGACCACTGTAAATAAAGATTAATCACCCAGAGACCACTGCAAATAAAGATAAACCACCCAGGGACCACTGTAAATAAAGATAAACCACCCTGGGACCACTGTAAATAAAGATAAACCACCCAGGGACCACTGTAAATAAAGATAAACCACCCAGGGATCACTGTAAATAAAGATAAACCACCGAGGGACCACTGTAAATAAAGATAAACCACCCAGGGACCACTGTAAATAAAGATAAACCACCCAGAGACCACTGTAAATAAAGATAAACCACCCAGGGACCACTGTAAATAAAGATAAACCACCCGGGAACCACTGTAAATAAAGATAAACCACCCGGGGACCACTGTAAATAAAGATAAACCACTAAGGGACCACTGTAAATAAAGATAAACCACCAAGGGACCACTGTAAATAAAGATAAACCACCCAGGGACCACTGTAAATCAATATAAACCACCCGGGAACCACTGTAAATAAAGATAAACCACCCGGGAACCACTGTAAATAAAGATAAACCACACAGCGACCACTGTAAATAAAGATAAACCACCCAGGGACCACTGTAAATAAAGATAAACCACCCAGGGACCACTGTAAATAAAGATAAACCACCCGGGGACCACTGTAAATAAAGATAAAACACCCGGGGACCACTGTAAATAAAGATAAACCACCCGGGGACCACTATAAATAAAGATAATCCAGCCACGGACCACTGTAAATAAAGATAAACCACCCATAGACCACTGTAAATAAAGATAAACCACTCGGGAACCACTGTAAATAAAGATAAACCACCCAGGGACCACTGTAAATAAAGATAAACCACCCAGGGACCACTGTAAATAAAGATAAACCACCCAGGGACCACTGTAAATAAAGATAAACCACCCAGGGACCACTGTAAATAAAGATAAACCACCCAGGGACCACTGTAAATAAAGATAAACAACCCGGGGACCACTGTAAATAAAGATAAACCACCCAGGGATCACTGTAAATAAAGATAAACCACCCAGGGACCACTGTAAATAAAGATAAACCACCCAGGGACAACTGTAAATAAAGATAAACCACCCAGAGACCACTGTAAATAAAGATAAACCACCCAGGGACCACTGTAAATAAAGTTAAACCACCCGGGAACCACTGTAAATAAAGATAAGCCACCCGGGGACCACTGTAAATAAAGTTAAACCACCCAGAGACCACTGTAAATAAATATAAACCACCCAGGAACTACGGTAAATAAAGATAAACCACCCGGGGACCACTGCAAATAAAGATAAACCACCCAGAGACCATTGTAAATAAAGATAATCCACCCAGGGACCACTGTAAATAAAGATAAACCACCCAGAGACCACTGTGAATAAAGAGAAACCACCCAGGAACCACTGTAAATAAAGATAAACCACCCAGGGACCACTGTAAATAAAGATAAACCACCCAGGGACCACTGTAAATAAAGATAAACCACCCGGGTACCACTGTAAATAAAGATAAACCACCCAGGGACCACTGTAAATAAAGAGAAACCACCCAGAGACCACTGTAAATAAAGATAAACCACCCAGGGACCACTGTAAATAAAGATAAACCACCCAGGGACCACTGTAAATAAAGAAAAACCACACAGAGACCACTGTAAATAAAGATAAACTACCCAAGAACAACTGTAAATCAAGATAAACCACCCGGGGCCACTGTAAATAAAGATAAACCACCCAGGGACCACTGTAAATAAAGATAAACCACCCAGGAACCACTGTAAATAAAGATAAACCACCCGGGGACCACTGTAAATAAAGATAATCCACCCAGGGACCACTGTAGATAAAGATAAACCACCCGCGGACCACTGTAAATAAAGATAAACCACCCAGGGACCACTGTAAATAAAGATAAACCACCCAGGAACCACTGTAAATAAAGATAAACCACCCGGGGACCACTGTAAATAAAGATAATCCACCCAGGGACCACTGTAGATAAAGATAAACCACCCGCGGACCACTGTAAATAAAGATAAACCTCCCAGGGACCACTGTAAATGAAGATAAACCACACAGGGACCACTGTAAATAAAGATAAACCACCCATAGACCACTGTAAATAAAGATAAACCACATGGGGACCACTGTAAATAAAGATAAACCATCCGGAGACCACTGTAAATAAAGATAAACCACCCGGGGACCACTGTAAATAAAGATAAACCACCCAGGGACCACTGTAAATAAAGATAAACCACCCAGGAACAACTGTAAATAAAGATAAACCACCCAGGGACCACTGCAAATACAGATAAACCACCCAGGAACCACTGTAAATAAAGATAAACCACCCGGGGACCACTGTTTAATAAAGATAAACCACCCAGGAACCACTGTAAATAAAGATAAACCACCCGGGGACCACTGTAAATAAAGATAAACCACCGAGGGACCACAGTAAATAAAGATAAACCACCCAGGGAACACTGTGAATAAAGATAAACCACCCAGGGTCCACTGTAAATAAAGATAAACCACCCAGCGACCACTGTAAATAAAAATAAACCACACGGGGACCACTGTAAATAAAGATAAACTACCCGGAGACCACTATAAATAAAGATAAACCACCCAGGGAACACTGTAAATAAAGATAAACCACCCAGGGACAACTGTAAATAAAGATAAACCACCCAGAGACCACTGTAAATAAAGATAAACCACCCAGGGACCACTGTAAATAAAGTTAAACCACCCGGGAACCACTGTAAATAAAGGTAAACCACCCGGGGACCACTGTAAATAAAGATAAACCACCCGGGGACCACTGTAAATTAAGATAAATCACCCGGGCACCACTGTAAATAAATATAAACCACCCAGGGACCACTGTAAATAAAGATAAACCACCCAGGGACCACTGTAAATAAATATAAACCACCCAGGGATCACTGTAAATAAAGATAAACCACCCAGAGACGACTGTAAATAAAGATAAACCACCCAGAGACCACTGTAAATAAATATAACCACCCAGGAATCACAGTAAATAAAGATAAACCACCCGGGGACCACTGTAAATAAAGATAAACCACCCAGAGACCATGGTAAATAAAGATAAACCACCCAGGGACCACTGTAAATAAAGATAAACCACCCAGGGACCACTGTTAATAAAGATAAACCACCCAGGGACCACTGTAAATAAAGATAAACCACCCAGAGACCATGGTAAATAAAGATAAACCACCCAGGGACCACTGTAAATAAAGATAAACCACTCAGGGACCACTGTAAATAAAGAGAAACCACACAGAGACCACTGTAAATAAAGATAAACCACCCAGGGACCACTGTAAATAAAGATAAACCACCCGGGGACCACTGTAAATAAAGATAAACCACCCAGGGACCACTGTAAATAAAGGTAAACCACCCAGGGATCACAGTAAATAAAGATAAACCACCCAGGGACCACTGTAAATAAAGAGAAACCACACAGAGACCACTGTAAATAAAGATAAACCACCCAGGGACCACTGTAAATAAAGATAAACCACCCGGGGACCACTGTAAATAAAGATAAACCACCCAGGGACCACAGTAAATAAAGATAAACCACCCGGGGACCACTGTAAATAAAGATAAACCACCCAGAGACCATGGTAAATAAAGATAAACCACCCAGGGACCACTGTAAATAAAGATAAACCACCCAGGGACCACTGTTAATAAAGATAAACCACCCAGGGACCACTGTAAATAAAGATAAACCACCCAGAGACCATGGTAAATAAAGATAAACCACCCAGGGACCACTGTAAATAAAGATAAACCACTCAGGGACCACTGTAAATAAAGAGAAACCACACAGAGACCACTGTAAATAAAGATAAACCACCCAGGGACCACTGTAAATAAAGATAAACCACCCGGGGACCACTGTAAATAAAGATAAACCACCCAGGGACCACTGTAAATAAAGGTAAACCACCCAGGGATCACAGTAAATAAAGATAAACCACCCAGGGACCACTGTAAATAAAGAGAAACCACACAGAGACCACTGTAAATAAAGATAAACCACCCAGGGACCACTGTAAATAAAGATAAACCACCCGGGGACCACTGTAAATAAAGATAAACCACCCAGGGACCACAGTAAATAAAGATAAACCTCCCAGAGACAATTGGAAATAAAGATAAACCACCCAGGAACCAATGTAAATAAAGATAAACCACCCGGGGACCACTGTAAATAAAGATAAACCACCCAGAGACCACTGTAAGTAAAGATAAACCACCCAGGAACCACAGTAAATAAAGATAAACCACCCAGGGACCACTGTAAATAGAGATAAACCACCAAGGGTCCACTGTAAATAAAGATAAACCACCCGGGGACCACTGTAAATAAAGATAAACCACCCAGGGACCACAGTAAATAAAGAAAAACCATCCAGAGACCACTGTAAATAAAGATAAACCACCCAGGGACCACTGTAAATAAAGATAAACCACCCAGGGACCACTGTAAATAAAGATAAACCACCCGGGTACCACTGTAAATAAAGATAAACCACCCAGGGACCACTGTAAATAAAGAGAAACCACCCAGAGACCACTGTAAATAAAGATAAACCACCCAGGGACCACTGTAAATAAAGATAAACCACCCAGGGACCACTGTAAATAAAGACAAACTACCCAGAGACCACTGTAAATAAAGATAAACCACCTAGGAACAACTGTAAATCAAGATAAACCAACCGGGGACCACTGTAAATAAAGATAAACCACCCAGGGACCACTGTAAATAAAAATAAACCACCCAGGAACCACTGTAAATAAAGATAAACCACCCGGGGACCACTGTAATTAAAGATAATCCACCCAGGGACAACTGTAGATAAAGATTAAAGATAATCCACACAGGGACCACTGTAAATAAAGATAAACCACACAGGGACCACTGTAAATAAAGATAAACCACCCGGGGCACTATAAATAAAGATAAACCACCCAGGGACCACTGTAAATAAAGATAAACCACCCATAGACCACTGTAAATAAAGTTAACCACCCGGGGACCACTGTAAATAAAGATAAACCATCCGGAGACCACTGTAAATAAAGATAAACCACCCGGGGACCACTGTAAATAAAGATAAACCACCCAAGGACCACTGTAAATAAAGATAAACCACCCAGGAACAACTGTAAATAAAGATAAACCACCCAGGGACCACTGCAAATACAGATAAACCACCCAGGAACCACTGTAAATAAAGATAAACCACCCGGGGACCACTGTAAATAAAGATAAACCACCCAGGAACCACTGTAAATAAAGATAAACCACCCGGGGACCACTGTAAATAAAGATAAACCACCGAGGGACCACAGTAAATAAAGATAAACCACCCAGGGACCACTGTAAATAAAGATAAACCACCCAGGGTCCACTGTAAATAAAGATAAACCACCCAGCGACCACTGTAAATAAAAATAAACCACCCGGGGACCACTGTAAATAAAAATAAACTACCCGGAGACCACTATAAATAAAGATAAACCACCCAGGGAACACTGTAAATAAAGATAAACCACCCAGGGACAACTGTAAATAAAGATAAACCACCCAGAGACCACTGTAAATAAAGATAAACCACCCAGGGACCACTGTAAATAAATATAAACCACCCAGGGACCACTGTAAATAAAGATAAACCACCCAGGGACCACTGTAAATAAATATAAACCACCCAGGGATCACTGTAAATAAAGATAAACCACCCAGAGACGACTGTAAATAAAGATAAACCACCCAGAGACCACTGTAAATAAATATAAACCACCCAGGAACCACGGTAAATAAAGATAAACCACCCGGGGACCACTGTAAATAAATATAAACCACCCAGGAACCACGGTAAATAAAGATAAACCACCCGGGGACCACTGTAAATAAAGATAAACCACCCAGAGACCATGGTAAATAAAGATAAACCACCCAGGGACCACTGTAAATAAAGATAAACCACCCAGGGACCACTGTAAATAAAGGTAAACCACCCAGGAATCACAGTAAATAAAGATAAACCACCCGGGGACCACTGTAAATAAAGATAAACCACCCAGAGACCATGGTAAATAAAGATAAACCACCCAGGGACCACTGTAAATAAAGATAAACCACCCAGGGACCACTGTTAATAAAGATAAACCACCCAGGGACCACTGTAAATAAAGATAAACCACCCAGAGACCATGGTAAATAAAGATAAACCACCCAGGGACCACTGTAAATAAAGATAAACCACTCAGGGACCACTGTAAATAAAGAGAAACCACACAGAGACCACTGTAAATAAAGATAAACCACCCAGGGACCACTGTAAATAAAGATAAACCACCCGGGGACCACTGTAAATAAAGATAAACCACCCAGGGACCACTGTAAATAAAGGTAAACCACCCAGGGATCACAGTAAATAAAGATAAACCACCCAGGGACCACTGTAAATAAAGAGAAACCACACAGAGACCACTGTAAATAAAGATAAACCACCCAGGGACCACTGTAAATAAAGATAAACCACCCGGGGACCACTGTAAATAAAGATAAACCACCCAGGGACCACAGTAAATAAAGATAAACCACCCGGGGACCACTGTAAATAAAGATAAACCACCCAGAGACCATGGTAAATAAAGATAAACCACCCAGGGACCACTGTAAATAAAGATAAACCACCCAGGGACCACTGTTAATAAAGATAAACCACCCAGGGACCACTGTAAATAAAGATAAACCACCCAGAGACCATGGTAAATAAAGATAAACCACCCAGGGACCACTGTAAATAAAGATAAACCACTCAGGGACCACTGTAAATAAAGAGAAACCACACAGAGACCACTGTAAATAAAGATAAACCACCCAGGGACCACTGTAAATAAAGATAAACCACCCGGGGACCACTGTAAATAAAGATAAACCACCCAGGGACCACTGTAAATAAAGGTAAACCACCCAGGGATCACAGTAAATAAAGATAAACCACCCAGGGACCACTGTAAATAAAGAGAAACCACACAGAGACCACTGTAAATAAAGATAAACCACCCAGGGACCACTGTAAATAAAGATAAACCACCCGGGGACCACTGTAAATAAAGATAAACCACCCAGGGACCACAGTAAATAAAGATAAACCACCCAGAGACCATTGGAAATAAAGATAAACCACCCAGGAACCAATGTAAATAAAGATAAACCACCCGGGGACCACTGTAAATAAAGATAAACCACCCAGAGACCACTGTAAGTAAAGATAAACCACCCAGGAACCACAGTAAATAAAGATAAACCACCCAGGGACCACTGTAAATAGAGATAAACCACCAAGGGTCCACTGTAAATAAAGATAAACCACCCGGGGACCACTGTAAATAAAGATAAACCACCCAGGGACCACAGTAAATAAAGAAAAACCATCCAGAGACCACTGTAAATAAAGATAAACCACCCAGGGACCACTGTAAATAAAGATAAACCACCCAGGGACCACTGTAAATAAAGATAAACCACCCGGGTACCACTGTAAATAAAGATAAACCACCCAGGGACCACTGTAAATAAAGAGAAACCACCCAGAGACCACTGTAAATAAAGATAAACCACCCAGGGACCACTGTAAATAAAGATAAACCACCCAGGGACCACTGTAAATAAAGACAAACTACCCAGAGACCACTGTAAATAAAGATAAACCACCTAGGAACAACTGTAAATCAAGATAAACCAACCGGGGACCACTGTAAATAAAGATAAACCACCCAGGGACCACTGTAAATAAAAATAAACCACCCAGGAACCACTGTAAATAAAGATAAACCACCCGGGGACCACTGTAATTAAAGATAATCCACCCAGGGACAACTGTAGATAAAGATTAAAGATAATCCACACAGGGACCACTGTAAATAAAGATAAACCACACAGGGACCACTGTAAATAAAGATAAACCACCCGGGGCACTATAAATAAAGATAAACCACCCAGGGACCACTGTAAATAAAGATAAACCACCCATAGACCACTGTAAATAAAGTTAACCACCCGGGGACCACTGTAAATAAAGATAAACCATCCGGAGACCACTGTAAATAAAGATAAACCACCCGGGGACCACTGTAAATAAAGATAAACCACCCAAGGACCACTGTAAATAAAGATAAACCACCCAGGAACAACTGTAAATAAAGATAAACCACCCAGGGACCACTGCAAATACAGATAAACCACCCAGGAACCACTGTAAATAAAGATAAACCACCCGGGGACCACTGTAAATAAAGATAAACCACCCAGGAACCACTGTAAATAAAGATAAACCACCCGGGGACCACTGTAAATAAAGATAAACCACCGAGGGACCACAGTAAATAAAGATAAACCACCCAGGGACCACTGTAAATAAAGATAAACCACCCAGGGTCCACTGTAAATAAAGATAAACCACCCAGCGACCACTGTAAATAAAAATAAACCACCCGGGGACCACTGTAAATAAAAATAAACTACCCGGAGACCACTATAAATAAAGATAAACCACCCAGGGAACACTGTAAATAAAGATAAACCACCCAGGGACAACTGTAAATAAAGATAAACCACCCAGAGACCACTGTAAATAAAGATAAACCACCCAGGGACCACTGTAAATAAATATAAACCACCCAGGGACCACTGTAAATAAAGATAAACCACCCAGGGACCACTGTAAATAAATATAAACCACCCAGGGATCACTGTAAATAAAGATAAACCACCCAGAGACGACTGTAAATAAAGATAAACCACCCAGAGACCACTGTAAATAAATATAAACCACCCAGGAACCACGGTAAATAAAGATAAACCACCCGGGGACCACTGTAAATAAATATAAACCACCCAGGAACCACGGTAAATAAAGATAAACCACCCGGGGACCACTGTAAATAAAGATAAACCACCCAGAGACCATGGTAAATAAAGATAAACCACCCAGGGACCACTGTAAATAAAGATAAACCACCCAGGGACCACTGTAAATAAAGGTAAACCACCCAGGGATCACAGTAAATAAAGATAAACCACCCAGGGACCACTGTAAATAAAGAGAAACCACACAGAGACCACTGTAAATAAAGATAAACCACACAGGGACCACTGTAAATAAAGATAAACCACCCGGGGACCACTGTAAATAAAGATAAACCACCCAGGGACCACAGTAAATAAAGATAAACCACCCAGAGACCATTGGAAATAAAGATAAACCACCCAGGAACCAATGTAAATAAAGATAAACCACCCGGGGACCACTGTAAATAAAGATAAACCACCCAGAGACCACTGTAAGTAAAGATAAACCACCCAGAAACCACAGTAAATAAAGATAAACCACCCAGGGACCACTGTAAATAGAGATAAACCACCAAGGGGGCCACTGTAAATAAAGATAAACCACCCGGGGACCACTGTAAATAAAGATAAACCACCCAGGGACCACAGTAAATAAAGAAAAACCATCCAGAGACCACTGTAAATAAAGATAAACCACCCAGGGACCATTGTAAATAAAGATAATCCACTCAGGGACCACTGTAAATCAAGATAAACCATCCAGAGACCACTGTAAATAAAGATAAACCACCCAGGAACCACAGTAAATAAAGATAAACCACCCAGGGACCACTGTAAATAGAGATAAACCACCAAGGGACCACTGTAAATAAAGATAAACCACCCGGGGACCACTGTAAATAAAGATAAACCACACAGGGACCACAGTAAATAAAGAAAAACCATCCAGAGACCACTGTAAATAAAGATAAACCACCCAGGGACCACTGTAAATAAAGATAAACCACCCAGGGACCACTGTAAATAAAGATAAACCACCCAGGAACCACTGTAAATAAAGATAAACCACCCGGGGACCACTGTAAATAAAGATAAACCTCCCAGGGACCACTGTAAATAAAGATAAACCACCCAGGGACCACTGTAAATAAAGATAAACCACCCAGGGCCCACTGTAAATAAAGATAAACCACCCAGGGACCACTGTAAATAAAGATAAACCACCCAGGGACCACTGTAAATAAAAATAAACCACCCGGGAACCACTGTAAATCAAGACAAACCACCCAGGGACCACTGGAAATAAATATAAACCACCCGGGAACCACTGTAAATAAAGATAAACCACCCGGGAACCACTGCAAATAAAGATAAATCACCCGGGAACCACTGTAAATAAAGATAAACCACCCGGGAACCACTGCAAATAAAGATAAACAACCTAGGGACCACAGTAAATAAAGATAAACCACCCAGGGACCACTGTAAATAAAGATAAACCACCCAGGGATCACTGTAAATAAAGATAAACCACCCGGGGACCACTGTAAATAAAGATAAACCACCCAGGGACGACTATAAATAAAGATAATCCACCCAGGGACCACTGTAAATAAAGATAAACCACCCAGGGACCACTGTAAATAAAGATAAACCACCCAGGGCCCACTGTAAACGAAGATAAACCACCCAGGGACCACTGTAAATAAAGATAAACCACCCAGGGACCACTGTAAAAAAAGATAAACCACCCGGGGACCACTGTAAATAAAGATAAACAACCCAGGGAACACTGTAAATAAAGATAAACCACCCAGGGACAACTGTAAATAAAGATAAACCACCCAGAGACCACTGTAAATAAAGATAAACCACCCGGGAACCACTGTAAATAAAGGTAAACCACCCGGGGACCACTGTAAATAAAGATAAACCACCCGGGGACCACTGTAAATAAAGATAAATCACCCGGGCACCACTGTAAATAAATATAAACCACCCAGGGACCACTGTAAATAAAGATAAACCACCCAGGGACCACTGTAAATAAATATAAACCACCCAGGGATCACTGTAAATAAAGATAAACCACCCAGAGACGACTGTAAATAAAGATAAACCACCCAGAGACCACTGTAAATAAATATAAACCTCCCAGGAACCACGGTAAATAAAGATAAACCACCCGGGGACCACTGTAAATAAAGATAAACCACCCAGAGACCATGGTAAATAAAGATAAACCACCCAGGGACCACTGTAAATAAAGATAAACCACCCAGGGACCACTGTAAATAAAGATAAACCACCCTGAGACCATGGTAAATAAAGATAAACCACCCAGGGACCACTGTAAATAAAGATAAACCACCCAGGGACCACTGTAAATAAAGATAAACCACCCAGGGTCCACTGTAAATAAAGGTAAACCACCCAGGGATCACAGTAAATAAAGATAAACCACCCAGGGACCACTGTAAATAAAGAGAAACCACACAGAGACCACTGTAAATAAAGATAAACCACCCAGGGACCACTGTAAATAAAGATAAACCACCCGGGGACCACTGTAAATAAAGATAAACCACCCAGGGACCACAGTAAATAAAGATAAACCACCCAGAGACCATTGGAAATAAAGATAAACCACCCAGGAACCAATATAAATAAAGATAAACCACCCGGGGACCACTGTAAATAAAGATAAACCACCCAGAGACCACTGTAAGTAAAGATTAACCACCCAGGAACCACAGTAAATAAAGATAAACCACCCAGGGACCACTGTAAATAGAGATAAACCACCAAGGGGGCCACTGTAAATAAAGATAAACCACCCGGGGACCACTGTAAATAAAGATAAACCACCCAGGGACCACAGTAAATAAAGAAAAACCATCCAGAGACCACTGTAAATAAAGATAAACCACCCAGGGACCACTGTAAATAAAGATAAACCACCCAGGGACCACTGTAAATAAAGATAAACCACCCGGGTACCACTGTAAATAAAGATAAACCACCCAGGGACCACTGTAAATAAAGAGAAACCACCCAGAGACCACTGTAAATAAAGATAAACCACCCAGGGACCACTGTAAATAAAGATAAACCACCCAGGGACCACTGTAAATAAAGACAAACTACCCAGAGACCACTGTAAATAAAGATAAACCACCCAGGAACAACTGTAAATCAAGATAAACCACCCGGGGACCACTGTAAATAAAGTTAAACCACCCAGGGACCACTGTAAATAAAGATAAACCACCCAGGAACCACTGTAAATAAAGATAAACCACCCGGGGACCACTGTAAATAAAGATAATCCACCCAGGGACCACTGTAGATAAAGATAAACCACCCGGGGACCACTGTAAATAAAGATAAACCTCCCAGGGACCACTGTAAATAAAGATAAACCACACAGGCACCACTGTAAATAAAGATAAACCACCCGGGGCACTATAAATAAAGATAAACCACCCAGGGACCACTGTAAATAAAGATAAACCACCCATAGACCACTGTAAATAAAGATAAACCTCCCGGAGGCCACTGTAAATAAAGATAAACCATCCGGAGACCACTGTAAATAAAGATAAACCACCCGGGGACCACTGTAAATAAAGATAAACCACCCAGGGACCACTGTAAATAAAGATAAACCACCCAGGAACAACTGTAAATAAAGATAAACCACCCAGGGACCACTGCAAATACAGATAAACCACCCAGGAACCAATGTAAATAAAGATAAACCACCCGGGGACCACTGTAAATAAAGATAAACCACCCAGGAACCACTGTAAATAAAGATAAACCACCCGGGGACCACTGTAAATAAAGATAAACCACCGAGGGACCACAGTAAATAAAGATAAACCACCCAGGGACCACTGTAAATAAAGATAAACCACCCAGGGTCCACTGTAAATAAAGATAAACCACCCAGCGACCACTGCAAATAAAAATAAACCACCCGGGGACCACTGTAAATAAAGATAAACTACCCGGAGACCACTATAAATAAAGATAAACCACCCAGGGAACACTGTAAATAAAGATAAACCACCCAGGGACAACTGTAAATAAAGATAAACCACCCAGAGACCACTGTAAATAAAGATAAAACACCCAGGGACCACTGTAAATAAAGTTAAACCACCCGGGAACCACTGTAAATAAAGATAAACCACCCGGGGACCACTGTAAATAAAGATAAACCACCCGGGGACCACTGTAAATAAAGATAAATCACCCGGGCACCACTGTAAATAAATATAACTCACCCAGGGACCACTGTAAATAAAGATAAACCACCCAGGAACCACTGTAAATAAATATAAACCACCCAGGGATCACTGTAAATAAAGATAAACCACCCAGAGACGACTGTAAATAAAGATAAACCACCCAGAGACCACTGTAAATAAATATAAACCACCCAGGAACCACGGTAAATAAAGATAAACCACCCGGGTACCACTGTAAATAAAGATAAACCACCCAGAGACCATGGTAAATAAAGATAAACCACCCAGGGACCACTGTTAATAAAGATAATCCACCCAGGGACCACTGTAGATAAAGATAAACCACCCGGGGACCACTGTAAATAAAGATAAACCTCCCAGGGACCACTGTAAATAAAGATAAACCACACAGGGACCACTGTAAATAAAGATAAACCACCCAGAGACGACTGTAAATAAAGATAATCCACCCAGGGACCACTGTAGATAAAGATAAACCACCCGGGGACCACTGTAAATAAAGATAAACCTCCCAGGGACCACTGTAAATAAAGATAAACCACACAGGGACCACTGTAAATAAAGATAAACCACCCGGGGCACTATAAATAAAGATAAACCACCCAGGGACCACTGTCAATAAAGATAAACCACCCATAGACCACTGTAAATAAAGATAAACCACCCGGAGACCACTGTAAATAAAGATAAACCATCCGGAGACCACTGTAAATAAAGATAAACCACCCGGGGACCACTGTAAATAAAGATAAACCACCCAGGGACCACTGTAAATAAAGATAAACCACCCAGGAACAACTGTAAATAAAGATAAACCACCCAGGGACCACTGCAAATACAGATAAACCACCCAGGAACCACTGTAAATAAAGATAAACCACCCGGGGACCACTGTAAATAAAGATAAACCACCCAGGAACCACTGTAAATAAAGATAAACCACCCGGGGACCACTGTAAATAAAGATAAACCACCGAGGGACCACAGTAAATAAAGATAAACCACCCAGGGACCACTGTAAATAAAGATAAACCACCCAGGGTCCACTGTAAATAAAGATAAACCACCCAGCGACCACTGCAAATAAAAATAAACCACCCGGGGACCACTGTAAATAAAGATAAACTACCCGGAGACCACTATAAATAAAGATAAACCACCCAGGGAACACTGTAAATAAAGATAAACCACCCAGGGACAACTGTAAATAAAGATAAACCACCCAGAGACCACTGTAAATAAAGATAAAACACCCAGGGACCACTGTAAATAAAGTTAAACCACCCGGGAACCACTGTAAATAAAGATAAACCACCCGGGGACCACTGTAAATAAAGATAAACCACCCGGGGACCACTGTAAATAAAGATAAATCACCCGGGCACCACTGTAAATAAATATAAACCACCCAGGGACCACTGTAAATAAAGATAAACCACCCAGGAACCACTGTAAATAAATATAAACCACCCAGGGATCACTGTAAATAAAGATAAACCACCCAGAGACGACTGTAAATAAAGATAAACCACCCAGAGACCACTGTAAATAAATATAAACCACCCAGGAACCACGGTAAATAAAGATAAACCACCCGGGGACCACTGTAAATAAAGATAAACCACCCAGAGACCATGGTAAATAAAGATAAACCACCCAGGGACCACTGTAAATAAAGATAATCCACCCAGGGACCACTGTAGATAAAGATAAACCACCCGGGGACCACTGTAAATAAAGATAAACCTCCCAGGGACCACTGTAAATAAAGATAAACCACACAGGGACCACTGTAAATAAAGATAAACCACCCAGAGACGACTGTAAATAAAGATAAACCACCCAGAGACCACTGTAAATAAATATAAACCTCCCAGGAACCACGGTAAATAAAGATAAACCACCCGGGGACCACTGTAATTAAAGATAAACCACCCAGAGACCATGGTAAATAAAGATAAACCACCCAGGGACCACTGTAAATAAAGATAAACCACCCAGGGACCACTGTTAATAAAGATAAACCACCCAGGGACCACTGTAAATAAAGATAAACCACCCTGAGACCATGGTAAATAAAGATAAACCACCCAGGGACCACTGTAAATAAAGATAAATCACCCAGGGACCACTGTAAATAAAGATAAACCACCCAGGGACCACTGTAAATAAAGGTAAACCACCCAGGGATCACAGTAAATAAAGATAAACCACCCAGGGACCACAGTAAATAAAGATAAACCACACAGAGACCATTGGAAATAAAGATAAACCACCCAGGAACCAATGTAAATAAAGATAAACCACCCGGGGACCACTGTAAATAAAGATAAACCACCCAGAGACCACTGTAAGTAAAGATTAACCACCCAGGAACCACAGTAAATAAAGATAAACCACCCAGGGACCACTGTAAATAGAGATAAACCACCAAGGGGGCCACTGTAAATAAAGATAAACCACCCGGGGACCACTGTAAATAAAGATAAACCACCCAGGGACCACAGTAAATAAAGAAAAACCATCCAGAGACCACTGTAAATAAAGATAAACCACCCAGGGACCACTGTAAATAAAGATAAACCACCCAGGGACCACTGTAAATAAAGATAAACCACCCGGGTACCACTGTAAATAAAGATAAACCACCCAGGGACCACTGTAAATAAAGAGAAACCACCCAGGAACCACTGTAAATAAATATAAACCACCCAGGGACCACTGTAAATAAAGATAAACCACCCAGGGACCACTGTAAATAAAGACAAACTACCCAGAGACCACTGTAAATAAAGATAAACCACCCAGGAACAACTGTAAATCAAGATAAACCACCCGGGGACCACTGTAAATAAAGATAAACCACCCAGGGACCACTGTAAATAAAGATAGACCACCCAGGAACCACTGTAAATAAAGATAAACCACCCGGGGACCACTGTAAATAAAGATAATCCACCCAGGGACCACTGTAGATAAAGATAAACCACCCGGGGACCACTGTAAATAAAGATAAACCTCCCAGGGACCACTGTAAATAAAGATAAACCACACAGGGACCACTGTAAATAAAGATAAACCACCCGGGGCACTATAAATAAAGATAAACCACCCAGGGACCACTGTAAATAAAGATAAACCACCCAAAGACCACTGTAAATAAAGATAAACCACCCGGGGACCACTGTAAATAAAGATAAACCATCCGGAGACCACTGTAAATAAAGATAAACCACCCGGGGACCACTGTAAATAAAGATAAACCACCCAGGGACCACTGTAAATAAAGATAAACCACCCAGGAACAACTGTAAATAAAGATAAACCACCCAGGGACCACTGCAAATACAGATAAACCACCCAGGAACCACTGTAAATAAAGATAAACCACCCGGGGACCACTGTAAATAAAGATAAACCACCCAGGAACCACTGTAAATAAAGATAAACCACCCGGGGACCACTGTAAATAAAGATAAACCACCGAGGGACCACAGTAAATAAAGATAAACCACCCAGGGACCACTGTAAATAAAGATAAACCACCCAGGGTCCACTGTAAATAAAGATAAACCACCCAGCGACCACTGCAAATAAAAATAAACCACCCGGGGACCACTGTAAATAAAGATAAACTACCCGGAGACCACTATAAATAAAGATAAACCACCCAGGGAACACTGTAAATAAAGATAAACCACCCAGGGACAACTGTAAATAAAGATAAACCACCCAGAGACCACTGTAAATAAAGATAAAACACCCAGGGACCACTGTAAATAAAGTTAAACCACCCGGGAACCACTGTAAATAAAGATAAACCACCCGGGGACCACTTTAAATAAAGATAAACCACCCGGGGACCACTGTAAATAAAGATAAATCACCCGGGCACCACTGTAAATAAATATAAACCACCCAGGGACCACTGTAAATAAAGATAAACCACCCAGGGACCAATGTAAATAAATATAAACCACCCAGGGATCACTGTAAATAAAGATAAACCACCCAGAGACGACAGTAAATAAAGATAAACCACCCAGAGACCACTGTAAATAAATATAAACCACCCAGGAACCACGGTAAATAAAGATAAACCACCCGGGGACCACTGTAAATAAAGATAAACCACCCAGAGACCATGGTAAATAAAGATAAACCACCCAGGGACCACTGTAAATAAAGATAAACCACCCAGGGACCACTGTTAATAAAGATAAACCACCCAGGGACCACTGTAAATAAAGATAAACCACCCAGAGACCATGGTAAATAAAGATAAACCACCCAGGGACCACTGTAAATAAAGATAAACCACCCAGGGACCACTGTAAATAAAGATAAACCACCCAGGGACCACTGTAAATAAAGGTAAACCACCCAGGGATCACAGTAAATAAAGATAAACCACCCAGGGACCACTGTAAATAAAGAGAAACCACACAGAGACCACTGTAAATAAAGATAAACCACCCAGGGACCACTGTAAATAAAGATAAACCACCCGGGGACCACTGTAAATAAAGATAAACCACCCAGGGACCACAGTAAATAAAGATAAACCACCCAGAGACCATTGGAAATAAAGATAAACCACCCAGGAACCAATGTAAATAAAGATAAACCACCCGGGGACCACTGTAAATAAAGATAAACCACCCAGAGACCACTGTAAGTAAAGATAAACCACCCAGGAACCACAGTAAATAAAGATAAACCACCCAGGGACCACTGTAAATAGAGATAAACCACCAAGGGGGCCACTGTAAATAAAGATAAACCACCCGGGGACCACTGTAAATAAAGATAAACCACCCAGGGACCACAGTAAATAAAGAAAAACCATCCAGAGACCACTGTAAATAAAGATAAACCACCCAGGGACCATTGTAAATAAAGATAATCCACTCAGGGACCACTGTAAATCAAGATAAACCATCCAGAGACCACTGTAAATAAAGATAAACCACCCAGGAACCAAAGTAAATAAAGATAAACCACCCAGGGACCACTGTAAATAGAGATAAACCACCAAGGGACCACTGTAAATAAAGATACACCACCCGGGGAACACTGTAAATAAAGATAAACCACCCAGGGATCACTGTAAATAAAGAAAAACCATCCAGAGACCACTGTAAATTAAGATAAACCACCCAGGGACCACTGTAAATAAAGATAAACCACCCAGGGACCACTGTAAATAAAGATAAACCACCCAGGAACCACTGTAAATAAAGATAAACCACCCGGGGACCACTGTAAATAAAGATAAACCTCCCAGGGACCACTGTAAATAAAGATAAACCACCCAGGGACCACTGTAAATAAAGATAAACCACCCAGGGCCCACTGTAAATAAAGATAAACCACCCAGGGACCACTGTAAATAAAGATAAACCACCCAGGGACCACTGTAAATAAAAATAAACCACCCGGGAACCACTGTAAATCAAGACAAACCACCCAGGGACCACTGGAAATCAATATAAACCACCCGGGAACCACTGTAAATAAAGATAAACCACCCGGGAACCACTGCAAATAAAGATAAATCACCCGGGAACCACTGTAAATCAAGAAAAACCAACCTGGAACCACTGCAAATAAAGATAAACAACCTAGGGACCACAGTAAATAAAGATAAACCACCCAGGGACCACTGTAAATAAAGATAAACCACCCAGGGACCACTGTAAATAAAGATAAACCACCCGGGGACCACTGTAAATAAAGATAAACCACCCAGGGACGACTATAAATAAAGATAATCCACCCTGGGACCACAGTAAATAAAGAAAAACCATCCAGAGACCACTGTAAATAAAGATAAACCACCCAGGGACCATTGTAAATAAAGATAATCCACTCAGGGACCACTGTAAATCAAGATAAACCATCCAGAGACCACTGTAAATAAAGATAAACCACCCAGGAACCAAAGTAAATAAAGATAAACCACCCAGGGACCACTGTAAATAGAGATAAGCCACCAAGGGACCACTGTAAATAAAGATAAACCACCCGGGGAACACTGTAAATAAAGATAAACCACCCAGGGACCACAGTAAATAAAGAAAAACCATCCAGAGACCACTGTAAATAAAGATAAACCACCCAGGGACCGCTGTAAATAAAGATAAACCACCCAGGGACAACTGTAAATAAAGATAAACCACCCAGGAACCACTGTAAATAAAGATAAACCACCCGGTGACCACTGTAAATAAAGATAAACCTCCCAGGGACCACTGTAAATAAAGATAAACCACCCAGGGACCACTGTAAATAAAGATAAACCACCCAGGGCCCACTGTAAATAAAGATAAACCACCCAGGGACCACTGTAAATAAAGATAAACCACCCAGGGACCATTGTAAATAAAGATAATCCACTCAGGGACCACTGTAAATCAAGATAAACCATCCAGAGACCACTGTAAATAAAGATAAACCACCCAGGAACCAAAGTAAATAAAGATAAACCACCCAGGGACCACTGTAAATAGAGATAAACCACCAAGGGACCACTGTAAATAAAGATAAACCACCCGGGGAACACTGTAAATAAAGATAAAACACCCAGGGACCACAGTAAATAAAGAAAAACCATCCAGAGACCACTGTAAATAAAGATAAACCACCCAGGGACCACTGTAAATAAAGATAAACCACCCAGGGACCACTGTAAATAAAGATAAACCACCCAGGAACCACTGTAAATAAAGATAAACCACCCGGGGACCACTGTAAATAAAGATAAACCTCCCAGGGACCACTGTAAATAAAGATAAACCACCCAGGGACCACTGTAAATAAAGATAAACCACCCAGGGCCCACTGTAAATAAAGATAAACCACCCAGGGACCACTGTAAATAAAGATAAACCACCCAGGGACCACTGTAAATAAAAATAAACCACCCGGGAACCACTGTAAATCAAGATAAACCACCCAGGGACCACTGGAAATCAATATAAACCACCCGGGAACCACTGTAAATAAAGATAAACCACCCGGGAACCACTGCAAATAAAGATAAATCACCCGGGAACCACTGTAAATCAAGAAAAACCAACCTGGAACCACTGCAAATAAAGATAAACAACCTAGGGACCACAGTAAATAAAGATAAACCACCCAGGGACCACTGTAAATAAAGATAAACCACCCAGGGACCACTGTAAATAAAGATAAACCACCCGGGGACCACTGTAAATAAAGATAAACCACCCAGGGACGACTATAAATAAAGATAATCCACCCAGGGACCACAGTAAATAAAGAAAAACCATCCAGAGACCACTGTAAATAAAGATAAACCACCCAGGGACCATTGTAAATAAAGATAATCCACTCAGGGACCACTGTAAATCAAGATAAACCATCCAGAGACCACTGTAAATAAAGATAAACCACCCAGGAACCAAAGTAAATAAAGATAAACCACCCAGGGACCACTGTAAATAGAGATAAACCACCAAGGGACCACTGTAAATAAAGATAAACCACCCGGGGAACACTGTAAATAAAGATAAACCACCCAGGGACCACAGTAAATAAAGAAAAACCATCCAGAGACCACTGTAAATAAAGATAAACTACCCAGGGACCACTGTAAATAAAGATACACCACCCAGGGACCACTGTAAATAAAGATAAACCACCCAGGAACCACTGTAAATAAAGATAAACCACCCGGGGACCACTGTAAATAAAGATAAACCTCCCAGGGACCACTGTAAATAAAGATAAACCACCCAGGGACCACTGTAAATAAAGATAAACCACCCAGGGCCCACTGTAAATAAAGATAAACCACCCAGGGACCACTGTAAATAAAGATAAACCACCCAGGGACCACTGTAAATAAAAATAAACCACCCGGGAACCACTGTAAATAAAGATAAACCACCCAGGGACCACTGGAAATCAATATAAACCACCCGGGAACCACTGTAAATAAAGATAAACCACCCGGGAACCACTGCAAATAAAGATAAATCACCCGGGAACCACTGTAAATCAAGAAAAACCAACCTGGAACCACTGCAAATAAAGATAAACAACCTAGGGACCACAGTAAATAAAGATAAACCACCCAGGGACCACTGTAAATAAAGATAAACCACCCAGGGATCACTGTAAATAAAGATAAACCACCCGGGGACCACTGTAAATAAAGATAAACCACCCAGGGACGACTATAAATAAAGATAATCCACCCAGGGACCACTGTAAATAAAGATAAACCACCCAGGGACCACTGTAAATAAAGATAAACCACCCAGGGCCCACTTTAAATAAAGATAAACCACCCAGGGACCACTGTAAATAAAGATAAACCACCCAGGGACCACTGTAAAAAAAGATAAACCACAAGGGGACCACTGTAAATAAAGATAAACCACCCAGGGACCACTGTAAATAAAGATAAACCACCCAGGGACCACTGTAAATAAAGATAAACTACCCAGGGACCACTGTAAATAAAGATAAACCACCCAGAGACCACTGTAAATAAAGATAAAACACACAGGGACCACTGTAAATAAAAATAAACCACCCGGGAACCACTGTAAATAAAGATAAACCACCCGGGGACCACTGTAAATAAAGATAAACCACACAGAGACCACTGTAAATAAATATAAACCACCCAGGAATCACTGTAAATAAAGATAAACCACACAGGGACCACTGTAAATAAAGATAAACCACCCAGAGACCATGGTAAATAAAGATAATTCAGCCAGGGACCACTGTAAATAAAGATAAAACACCCAGAGACCACTGTAAATAAAGATAAACCACCCAGGAACCACAGTAAATAAAGAAAAACCACCCAGGGATCACTGTAAATAAAGATAAACCACCCAGGGACCACTGTAGATAAAGATAAACCACCCGGGGACCACTGTAAATAAAGATAAACCACCCAGGGATCACAGTAAATAAAGAAAAACCACCCAGGAACCACTGTAAATAAAGATAAACCACCCGGGGACCACTGTAAATAAAGATAAACCACCCAGGGACCACAGTAAATAAAGATAAACCACCCAGGGACCACTGTAAATAAAGATAAACCACCCAGGGTCCACTGTAAATAAAGATAAACCACCCAGCGACCACTGTAAATAAAAATAAACCACCCGGGGACCACTGTAAATAAACATAAACTACCCGGAGAACACTGTAAATAAAGGTAAACCACCCGGGGACCACTGTAAATAAAGATAAACCACCCAGGGAGCACTGCAAATAAAGATAAACAACCTAGGGACCACAGTAAATAAAGATAAACCACCCAGGGACCACTGTAAATAAAGATAAACCACCCAGGGATCACTGTAAATAAAGATAAACCACCCGGGGACCACTGTAAATAAAGATAAACCACCCAGGGACGACTATAAATAAAGATAATCCACCCAGGGACCACTGTAAATAAAGATAAACCACCCAGGGACCACTGTAAATAAAGATAAACCACCCAGGGCCCACTGTAAATAAAGATAAACCACCCAGGGACCACTGTGAATAAAGATAAACCACCCAGGGACCACTGTAAAAAAAGGTAAACCACCCGGGGACCACTGTAAATAAAGATAAACCACCCAGGGACCACTGTAAATAAAGATAAACCACCCAGGGACCACTGTAAATAAAGATAAACCACCCAGGGACCACTGTAAATAAAGATAAACCACCCAGAGACCACTGTAAATAAAGATAAAACACACAGGGACCACTGTAAATAAAAATAAACCACCCGGGAACCACTGTAAATAAAGATAAACCACCCGGGAACCACTGTAAATAAAGATAAACCACACAGAGACCACTGTAAATAAATATAAACCACCCAGGAATCACTGTAAATAACGATAAACCACCCGGGGACCACTGGAAATAAAGATAAACCACCCAGAGACCATGGTAAATAAAGATAAACCACCCAGGGACCACTGTAAATAAAGATAAACCACCCAGGGACCACTGTTAATAAAGATAAACCACCCAGGGACCACTGCAAATAAAGATAAACCACCCAGAGACCATGGTAAATAAAGATAAACCACCCAGGGACCACTGTAAATAAAGATAAATAACCCAGGGACCACTGTAAATAAAGATAAACCACCCAGGGACCACTGTAAATAAAGGTAAACCACCCAGGGATCACAGTAAATAAAGATAAACCACCCAGGGACCACTGTAAATAAAGAGAAACCACACAGAGACCACGGTAAATAAAGATCAACCACCCAGGGACCACTGTAAATAAAGATAAACCACCCGGGGACCACTGTAAATAAAGATAAACCACCCAGGGACCACAGTAAATAAAGATAAACCACCCAGAGACCATTGGAAATAAAGATAAACCACCCAGGAACCAATGTAAATAAAGATAAACCATCCGGGGACCACTGTAAATAAAGATAAACCACCCAGAGACCACTGTAAGTAAAGATAAACCACCCAGGAACCACAGTAAATAAAGATAAACCACCCAGGGACCACTGTAAATAGAGATAAACCACCAAGGGGGCCACTGTAAATAAAGATAAACCACCCGGGGACCACTGTAAATAAAGATAAACCACCCAGGGACCACAGTAAATAAAGAAAAACCATCCAGAGACCACTGTAAATAACGATAAACCACCCAGGGACCATTGTAAATAAAGATAATCCACTCAGGGACCACTGTAAATCAAGATAAACCATCCAGAGACCACTGTAAATAAAGATAAACCACCCAGAGACCACTGTAAATAAAGATAAAACACACAGGGACCACTGTAAATAAAAATAAACCACCCGGGAACCACTGTAAATAAAGATAAACCACACGGGGACCACTGTAAATAAAGATAAACCACACAGAGACCACTGTAAATAAATATAAACCACCCAGGAATCACTGTAAATAAAGATAAACCACACAGGGACCACTGTAAATAAAGATAAACCACCCAGAGACCATGGTAAATAAAGATAATCCAGCCAGGGACCACTGTAAATAAAGATAAAACACCCAGAGACCACTGTAAATAAAGATAAACCACCCAGGAACCACAGTAAATAAAGAAAAACCACCCAGGGATCACTGTAAATAAAGATAAACCACCCAGGGACCACTGTAGATAAAGATAAACCACCCGGGGACCACTGTAAATAAAGATAAACCACCCAGGGACCACAGTAAATAAAGAAAAACCACCCAGGAACCACTGTAAATAAAGATAAACCACCCGGGGACCACTGTAAATAAAGATGAACCACCCAGGGACCACAGTAAATAAAGATAAACCACCCAGGGACCCCTGTAAATAAAGATAAACCACCCAGGGTCCACTGTAAATAAAGATAAACCACCCAGCGACCACTGTAAATAAAAATAAACCACCCGGGGACCACTGTAAATAAACATAAACTACCCGGAGAACACTGTAAATAAAGGTAAACCACCCGGGGACCACTGTAAATAAAGATCAACCACCCAGGGACCACTGCAAATAAAGATAAACAACCTAGGGACCACAGTAAATAAAGATAAACCACCCAGGGACCACTGTAAATAAAGATAAACCACCCAGGGATCACTGTAAATAAAGATAAACCACCCGGGGACCACTGTAAATAAAGATAAACCACCCAGGGACGACTATAAATAAAGATAATCCACCCAGGGACCACTGTAAATAAAGATAAACCACCCAGGGACCACTGTAAATAAAGATAAACCACCCAGGGCCCACTGTAAATAAAGATAAACCACCCAGGGACCACTGTGAATAAAGATAAACCACCCAGGGACCACTGTAAAAAAAGGTAAACCACCCGGGGACCACTGTAAATAAAGATAAACCACCCAGGGACCACTGTAAATAAAGATAAACCACCCAGGGACCACTGTAAATAAAGATAAACCACCCAGGGACCACTGTAAATAAAGATAAACCACCCAGAGACCACTGTAAATAAAGATAAAACACACAGGGACCACTGTAAATAAAAATAAACCACCCGGGAACCACTGTAAATAAAGATAAACCACCCGGGAACCACTGTAAATAAAGATAAACCACACAGAGACCACTGTAAATAAATATAAACCACCCAGGAATCACTGTAAATAACGATAAACCACCCGGGGACCACTGGAAATAAAGATAAACCACCCAGAGACCATGGTAAATAAAGATAAACCACCCAGGGACCACTGTAAATAAAGATAAACCACCCAGGGACCACTGTTAATAAAGATAAACCACCCAGGGACCACTGTAAATAAAGATAAACCACCCAGAGACCATGGTAAATAAAGATAAACCACCCAGGGGCCACTGTAAATAAAGATAAATAACCCAGGGACCACTGTAAATAAAGATAAACCACCCAGGGACCACTGTAAATAAAGGTAAACCACCCAGGGATCACAGTAAATAAAGATAAACCACCCAGGGACCACTGTAAATAAAGAGAAACCACACAGAGACCACTGTAAATAAAGATCAACCACCCAGGGACCACTGTAAATAAAGATAAACCACCCGGGGACCACTGTAAATAAAGATAAACCACCCAGGGACCACAGTAAATAAAGATAAACCACCCAGAGACCATTGGAAATAAAGATAAACCACCCAGGAACCAATGTAAATAAAGATAAACCATCCGGGGACCACTGTAAATAAAGATAAACCACCCAGAGACCACTGTAAGTAAAGATAAACCACCCAGGAACCACAGTAAATAAAGATAAACCACCCAGGGACCACTGTAAATAGAGATAAACCACCAAGGGGGCCACTGTAAATAAAGATAAACCACCCGGGGACCACTGTAAATAAAGATAAACCACCCAGGGACCACAGTAAATAAAGAAAAACCATCCAGAGACCACTGTAAATAACGATAAACCACCCAGGGATCATTGTAAATAAAGATAATCCACTCAGGGACCACTGTAAATCAAGATAAACCATCCAGAGACCACTGTAAATAAAGATAAACCACCCAGGAACCACAGTAAATAAAGATAAACCACCCATGGACCACTGTAAATAAAGATAAACCACCCAGGAACCACTGTAAATAAAGATAAACCACCCGGGGACCACTGTAAATAAAGATAAACCTCCCAGGGACCACTGTAAATAAAGATAAACCACCCAGGGTCCACTGTAAATAAAGATAAACCACCCAGGGCCCACTGTAAATAAAGATAAACCACCCAGGGACCACTGTAAATAAAGATAAACCACCCAGGGACCACTGTAAATAAAAATAAACCACCCGGGAAACACTGTAAATCAAGATAAACCACCCAGGGACCACTGGAAATAAATATAAACCACCAGGGAACCACTGTAAATAAAGATAAACCACCCGGGAACCACTGCAAATAAAGATAAATCACCCGGGAACCACTGTAAATAAAGATAAACCACCCGGGAACCACTGCAAATAAAGATAAACAACCTAGGGACCACAGTAAATAAAGATAAACCACCCAGGGACCACTGTAAATAAAGATAAACCACCCAGGGATCACTGTAAATAAAGATAAACCACCCGGGGACCACTGTAAATAAAGATAAACCACCCAGGGACGACTATAAATAAAGATAATCCACCCAGGGACCACTGTAAATAAAGATAAACCACCCAGGGACCACTGTAAATAAAGATAAACCACCCAGGGCCCACTGTAAATAAAGATAAACCACCCAGGGACCACTGTAAATAAAGATAAACCACCCAGGGACCACTGTAAAAAAAGATAAACCACCCGGGGACCACTGTAAATAAAGATAAACCACCCAGGGACCACTGTAAATAAAGATAAACCACCCAGGGACCACTGTAAATAAAGATAAACCACCCAGGGACCACTGTAAATAAAGATAAACCACCCAGAGACCACTGTAAATACAGATAAAACACACAGGGACCACTGTTAATAAAAATAAACCACCCGGGAACCACTGTAAATAAAGATAAACCACCCGGGTACCACTGTAAATAAAGATAAACCACACAGAGACCACTGTAAATAAATATAAACCACCCAGGAATCACTGTAAATAAAGATAAACCACCCGGGGACCACTGTAAATAAAGATAAACCACCCAGAGACCATTGTAAATAAAGATAATCCACCCAGGGACAACTGTAAATAAAGATAAACCACCCAGAGACCACTGTAAATAAAGATAAACCACCCAGGAACCACAGTAAATAAAGATAAACCACCCAGGGACCACTGTAAATAAAGATTAACCACCCAGGGACCACTGTAGATAAAGATAAACCACCCGGGGACCACTGTAAATAAAGATAAACCACCCAGGGACCACAGTAAATAAAGAAAAACCACCCAGGAACCACTGTAAATAAAGATAAACCACCCGGGGACCACTGTAAATAAAGATAAACCACCCAGGGACCACAGTAAATAAAGATAAACCACCCAGGGACCACTGTAAATAAAGATAAACCACCCAGGGACCACTGTAAATAAAGATAAACCACCCAGCGACCACTGTAAATAAAAATAAACCGCCCGGGGACCACTGTAAATAAACATAAACTACCCGGAGAACACTGTAAATAAAGGTAAACCACCCGGGGACCACTGTAAATAAAGATCAACCACCCAGGGACCACTGCAAATAAAGATAAACAACCTAGGGACCACAGTAAATAAAGATAAACCACCCAGGGACCACTGTAAATAAAGATAAACCACCCAGGGATCACTGTAAATAAAGATAAACCACCCGGGGACCACTGTAAATAAAGATAAACCACCCAGGGACGACTATAAATAAAGATAATCCACCCAGGGACCACTGTAAATAAGATAAACCACCCAGCTACCACTGTAAATAAAGATAAATCACCCAGGGCCCACTGTAAATAAAGATAAACCACCCAGGGACCACTGTAAATAAAGATAAACCACCCAGGGACCACTGTAAAAAAAGGTAAACCACCCGGGGACCACTGTAAATAAAGATAAACCACCCAGGGACCACTGTAAATAAAGATAAACCACCCAGGGAACACTGTAAATAAAGATAAACCACCCAGGGACCACTGTAAATAAAGATAAACCACCCAGAGACCACTGTAAATAAAGATAAAACACACAGGGACCACTGTAAATAAATATAAACCACCCGGGAATCACTGTAAATAAAGATAAACCACCCGGGGACCACTGTAAATAAAGATAAACCACCCAGAGACCATTGTAAATAAAGATAATCCACCCAGGGACCACTGTAAATAAAGATTAACCACCCAGAGACCACTGTAAATAAAGATAAACCACCCAGGAACCACAGTAAATAAAGATAAACCACCCAGGGACCACTGTAAATAAAGATAAACCACCCAGGGACCACTGTCGATAAAGATAAACCACCCGGGGACCACTGCAAATAAAGATAAACCACCCAGGGACCACAGTAAATAAAGAAAAACCACACAGAGACCACTGTAAATAAAGATAAACCACCCAGGGACCACTGTAAATAAAGATAAACAACCCAGGGACCACTGTAAATAAAGATAAACCACCCAGGAACCACTGTAAATAAAGATAAACCACCCGGGGACCACTGTAAATAAAGATGAACCTCCCAGGGACCACTGTAAATAAAGATTAACCACCCATAGACCACTGTAAAAATAGATAAACCACCCGGGGACCACTGTAAATAAAGATAAACCATCCGGAGATCACTGTAAATAAAGATAAACCACCCAGGGACCACTGTAAATAAAGATAAACCACCCAGGGTCCACTGTAAATAAAGATAAACCACCCAGCGACCACTGCAAATAAAAATAAACCACCCGGGGACCACTGTAAATAAAGATAAACTACCCGGAGACCACTATAAATAAAGATAAACCACCCAGGGAAAACTGTAAATAAAGATAAACCACCCAGGGACAACTGTAAATAAAGATAAACCACCCAGAGACCACTGTAAATAAAGATAAACCACCCAGGGACCACTGTAAATAAAGTTAAACCACCCGGGAACCACTGTAAATAAAGATAAACCACCCGGGGACCACTGTAAATAAAGATAAACCACCCGGGGACCACTGTAAATAAAGATAAATCACCCGGGCACCACTGTAAATAAATATAAACCATCCAGGGACGACTGTAAATAAAGATAAAACACCCAGGGACCACTGTAAATAAATATAAACCACCCAGGGATCACTGTAAATAAAGGTAAACCACCCAGAGACGACTGTAAATAAAGATAAACCACCCAGAGACCACTGTAAATAAATATACACCACCCAGGGACCACTGTAAATAAAGATAAACCACCCAGGGACCACTGTTAATAAAGATAAACCACCCAGGGACCACTGTAAATAAAGTTAAACCACCCAGAGACCATGGTAAATAAAGATAAACCACCCAGGGACCACTGTAAATAAAGATAAACCACCCAGGGACCACTGTAAATAAAGATAAACCACCCAGGGACCACTGTAAATAAAGGTAAACCACACAGGGATCACAGTAAATAAAGATAAACCACCCAGGGACCACTGTAAATAAAGAGAAACCACACAGAGACCACTGTAAATAAAGATAAACCACCCAGGGACCACTGTAAATAAATATAAACCACCCGGGGACCACTGTAAATAAAGATAAACCACCCTGGGACCACAGTAAATAAAGATAAACCACCCAGAGACCATTGGAAATAAAGATAAACCACCCAGGAACCAATGTAAATAAAGATAAACCACCCGGGGACCACTGTAAATAAAGATAAACCACCCAGAGACCACTGTAAGTAAAGATAAACCACCCAGGAACCACAGTAAATAAAGATAAACCACCCAGGGACCACTGTAAATAGAGATAAACCACCAAGGGGGCCACTGTAAATAAAGATAAACCACCCGGGGACCACTGTAAATAAAGATAAACCACCCAGGGACCACAGTAAATAAAGAAAAACCATCCAGAGACCACTGTAAATAAAGATAAACCACCCAGGGACCATTGGAAATAAAGATAATCCACTCAGGGACCACTGTAAATCAAGATAAACCATCCAGAGACCACTGTAAATAAAGATAAACCACCCAGGAATCCAGTAAATAAAGATAAACCACCCAGAGACCACTGTAAATAGAGATAAACCACCAAGGGACCACTGTAAATAAAGATAAACCACCCGGGGAACACTGTAAATAAAGATAAACCACCCAGGGACCACAGTAAATAAAGAAAAACCATCCAGAGACCACTGTAAATAAAGATAAACCACCCAGGGACCACTGTAAATAAAGATAAACCACCCAGGGACCACTGTAAATAAAGATAAACCACCCAGGAACCACTGTAAATAAAGATAAACCACCCGGGGACCACTGTAAATAAAGATAAACCTCCCAGGGACCACTGTAAATAAAGATAAACCACCCAGGGACCACTGTAAATAAAGATAAACCACCCAGGGCCCACTGTAAATAAAGATAAACCACCCAGGGACCACTGTAAATAAAGATAAACCACCCAGGGACCACTGTAAATAAAGATAAACCACCCAGGGACCACTGTAAATAAAGATAAACCACCCAGAGACCACTGTAAATAAAGATAAAACACACAGGGACCACTGTAAATAAATATAAACCACCCGGGAATCACTGTAAATAAAGATAAACCACCCGGGGACCACTGTAAATAAAGATAAACCACCCAGAGACCATTGTAAATAAAGATAATCCACCCAGGGACCACTGTAAATAAAGATTAACCACCCAGAGACCACTGTAAATAAAGATAAACCACCCAGGAACCACAGTAAATAAAGATAAACCACCCAGGGACCACTGTAAATAAAGATAAACCACCCAGGGACCACTGTCGATAAAGATAAACCACCCGGGGACCACTGCAAATAAAGATAAACCACCCAGGGACCACAGTAAATAAAGAAAAACCACACAGAGACCACTGTAAATAAAGATAAACCACCCAGGGACCACTGTAAATAAAGATAAACAACCCAGGGACCACTGTAAATAAAGATAAACCACCCAGGAACCACTGTAAATAAAGATAAACCACCCGGGGACCACTGTAAATAAAGATGAACCTCCCAGGGACCACTGTAAATAAAGATTAACCACCCATAGACCACTGTAAAAATAGATAAACCACCCGGGGACCACTGTAAATAAAGATAAACCATCCGGAGATCACTGTAAATAAAGATAAACCACCCAGGGACCACTGTAAATAAAGATAAACCACCCAGGGTCCACTGTAAATAAAGATAAACCACCCAGCGACCACTGCAAATAAAAATAAACCACCCGGGGACCACTGTAAATAAAGATAAACTACCCGGAGACCACTATAAATAAAGATAAACCACCCAGGGAACACTGTAAATAAAGATAAACCACCCAGGGACAACTGTAAATAAAGATAAACCACCCAGAGACCACTGTAAATAAAGATAAACCACCCAGGGACCACTGTAAATAAAGTTAAACCACCCGGGAACCACTGTAAATAAAGATAAACCACCCGGGGACCACTGTAAATAAAGATAAACCACCCGGGGACCACTGTAAATAAAGATAAATCACCCGGGCACCACTGTAAATAAATATAAACCATCCAGGGACGACTGTAAATAAAGATAAAACACCCAGGGACCACTGTAAATAAATATAAACCACCCAGGGATCACTGTAAATAAAGATAAACCACCCAGAGACGACTGTAAATAAAGATAAACCACCCAGAGACCACTGTAAATAAATATACACCACCCAGGGACCACTGTAAATAAAGATAAACCACCCAGGGACCACTGTTAATAAAGATAAACCACCCAGGGACCACTGTAAATAAAGTTAAACCACCCAGAGACCATGGTAAATAAAGATAAACCACCCAGGGACCACTGTAAATAAAGATAAACCACCCAGGGACCACTGTAAATAAAGATAAACCACCCAGGGACCACTGTAAATAAAGGTAAACCACACAGGGATCACAGTAAATAAAGATAAACCACCCAGGGACCACTGTAAATAAAGAGAAACCACACAGAGACCACTGTAAATAAAGATAAACCACCCAGGGACCACTGTAAATAAATATAAACCACCCGGGGACCACTGTAAATAAAGATAAACCACCCTGGGACCACAGTAAATAAAGATAAACCACCCAGAGACCATTGGAAATAAAGATAAACCACCCAGGAACCAATGTAAATAAAGATAAACCACCCGGGGACCACTGTAAATAAAGATAAACCACCCAGAGACCACTGTAAGTAAAGATAAACCACCCAGGAACCACAGTAAATAAAGATAAACCACCCAGGGACCACTGTAAATAGAGATAAACCACCAAGGGGGCCACTGTAAATAAAGATAAACCACCCGGGGACCACTGTAAATAAAGATAAACCACCCAGGGACCACAGTAAATAAAGAAAAACCATCCAGAGACCACTGTAAATAAAGATAAACCACCCAGGGACCATTGGAAATAAAGATAATCCACTCAGGGACCACTGTAAATCAAGATAAACCATCCAGAGACCACTGTAAATAAAGATAAACCACCCAGGAATCCAGTAAATAAAGATAAACCACCCAGAGACCACTGTAAATAGAGATAAACCACCAAGGGACCACTGTAAATAAAGATAAACCACCCGGGGAACACTGTAAATAAAGATAAACCACCCAGGGACCACAGTAAATAAAGAAAAACCATCCAGAGACCACTGTAAATAAAGATAAACCACCCAGGGACCACTGTAAATAAAGATAAACCACCCAGGGACCACTGTAAATAAAGATAAACCACCCAGGAACCACTGTAAATAAAGATAAACCACCCGGGGACCACTGTAAATAAAGATAAACCTCCCAGGGACCACTGTAAATAAAGATAAACCACCCAGGGACCACTGTAAATAAAGATAAACCACCCAGGGCCCACTGTAAATAAAGATAAACCACCCAGGGACCACTGTAAATAAAGATAAACCACCCAGGGACCACTGTAAATAAAAATAAACCACCCGGGAACCACTGTAAATCAAGATAAACCACTCAGGGACCACTGGAAATAAATATAAACCACCCGGGAACCACTGTAAATAAAGATAAACCACCCGGGAACCACTGCAAATAAAGATAAATCACCCGGGAACCACTGTAAATCAAGAAAAACCAACCTGGAACCACTGCAAATAAAGATAAACAACCTAGGGACCACAGTAAATAAAGATAAACCACCCAGGGACCACTGTAAATAAAGATAAACCACCCAGGGATCACTGTAAATAAAGATAAACCACCCGGGGACCACTGTAAATAAAGATAAACCACCCAGGGACGACTATAAATAAAGATAATCCACCCAGGGACCACTGTAAATAAAGATAAACCACCCAGGGACCACTGTAAATAAAGATAAACCACCCAGGGCCCACTGTAAATAAAGATAAACCACCCAGGGACCACTGTAAATAAAGATAAACCACCCAGGGACCACTGTAAAAAAAGATAAACCACAAGGGGACCACTGTAAATAAAGATAAACCACCCAGGGACCACTGTAAATAAAGATAAACCACCCAGGGACCACTGTAAATAAAGATAAACCACCCAGGGACCACTGTAAATAAAGATAAACCACCCAGAGACCACTGTAAATAAAGATAAAACACACAGGGACCACTGTAAATAAAAATAAACCACACGGGAACCACTGTAAATAAAGATAAACCACCCGGGGACCACTGTAAATAAAGATAAACCACACAGAGACCACTGTAAATAAATATAAACCACCCAGGAATCACTGTAAATAAAGATAAACCACCCAGGGACCACTGTAAATAAAGATAAACCACCCAGAGACCGTGGTAAATAAAGATAATCCACCCAGGGACCTCTGTAAATAAAGATAAACCACCCAGAGACCACTGTAAATAAAGATAAACCACCCAGGAACCACAGTAAATAAAGATAAACCACCCAGGGACCACTGTAAATAAAGATAAACCACCCAGGGACCACTGTAGATAAAGATAAACCACCCGGGGACCACTGTAAATAAAGATAAACCACCCAGGGTCCACAGTAAATAAAGAAAAACCACCCAGGAACCACTGTAAATAAAGATAAACCACCTGGGGACCACTGTAAATAAAGATAAACCACCCAGGGACCACAGTAAATAAAGATAAACCACCCAGGGACCACTGTAAATAAAGATAAACCACCCAGGGTCCACTGTAAATAAAGATAAACCACCCAGCGACCACTGTAAATAAAAATAAACCACCCGGGGACCACTGCAAATAAACATAAACTACCCGGAGAACACTGTAAATAAAGGTAAACCACCCGGGGACCACTGTAAATAAAGATAAACCACCCAGGGAGCACTGCAAATAAAGATTAACAATCTAGGGACCACAGTAAATAAAGATAAACCACCCAGGGACCACTGTAAATAAAGATAAACCACCCAGGGATCACTGTAAATAAAGATAAACCACCCGGGGACCACTGTAAATAAAGATAAACCACCCAGGGACGACTATAAATAAAGATAATCCACCCAGGGACCACTGTAAATAAAGATAAACCACCCAGGGACCACTGTAAATAAAGATAAACCACCCAGGGCCCACTGTAAATAAAGATAAACCACCCAGGGACCACTGTGAATAAAGATAAACCACCCAGGGACCACTGTAAAAAAAGGTAAACCACCCGGGGACCACTGTAAATAAAGATAAACCACCCAGGGACCACTGTAAATAAAGATAAACCACCCAGGGACCACTGTAAATAAAGATAAACCACCCAGGGACCACTGTAAATAAAGATAAACCACCCAGAGACCACTGTAAATAAAGATAAAACACACAGGGACCACTGTAAATAAAAATAAACCACCCGGGAACCACTGTAAATAAAGATAAACCACCCGGGGACCACTGTAAATAAAGATAAACCACACAGAGACCACTGTAAATAAATATAAACCACCCAGGAATCACTGTAAATAAAGATAAACCACCCGGGGACCACTGTAAATAAAGATAAACCACCCAGAGACCATGGTAAATAAAGATAAACCACCCAGGGACCACTGTAAATAAAGATAAACCACCCAGGGACCACTGTTAATAAAGATAAACCACCCAGGGACCACTGTAAATAAAGATAAACCACCCAGAGACCATGGTAAATAAAGATAAACCACCCAGGGACCACTGTAAATAAAGATAAACCACCCAGGGACCACTGTAAATAAAGATAAACCACCCAGGGACCACTGTAAATAAAGGTAAACCACCCAGGGATCACAGTAAATAAAGATAAACCACCCAGGGACCACTGTAAATAAAGAGAAACCACACAGAGACCACTGTAAATAAAGATCAACCACCCAGGGACCACTGTAAATAAAGATAAACCACCCGGGGACCACTGTAAATAAAGATAAACCACCCAGGGACCACAGTAAATAAAGATAAACCACCCAGAGACCATTGGAAATGAAGATAAACCACCCAGGAACCAATGTAAATAAAGATAAACCACCCGGGGACCACTGTAAATAAAGATAAACCACCCAGAGACCACTGTAAGTAAAGATAAACCACCCAGGAACCACAGTAAATAAAGATAAACCACCCAGGGACCACTGTAAATAGAGATAAACCACCAAGGGGGCCACTGTAAATAAAGATAAACCACCCGGGGACCACTGTAAATAAAGATAAACCACCCAGGGACCACAGTAAATAAAGAAAAACCATCCAGAGACCACTGTAAATAAAGATAAACCACCCAGGGACCATTGTAAATAAAGATAATCCACTCAGGGACCACTGTAAATCAAGATAAACCATCCAGAGACCACTGTAAATAAAGATAAACCACCCAGGAACCACAGTAAATAAAGATAAACCACCCAGGGACCACTGTAAATAGAGATAAACCACCAAGGGACCACTGTAAATAAAGATAAACCACCCAGGGACCTCTGTAAATAAAGATAAACCACCCAGAGACCACTGTAAATAAAGATAAACCACCCAGGAACCACAGTAAATAAAGATAAACCACCCAGGGACCACTGTAAATAAAGATAAACCACCCAGGGACCACTGTAGATAAAGATAAACCACCCGGGGACCACTGTAAATAAAGATAAACCACCCAGGGTCCACAGTAAATAAAGAAAAACCACCCAGGAACCACTGTAAATAAAGATAAACCACCTGGGGACCACTGTAAATAAAGATAAACCACCCAGGGACCACAGTAAATAAAGATAAACCACCCAGGGACCACTGTAAATAAAGATAAACCACCCAGGGTCCACTGTAAATAAAGATAAACCACCCAGCGACCACTGTAAATAAAAATAAACCACCCGGGGACCACTGCAAATAAACATAAACTACCCGGAGAACACTGTAAATAAAGGTAAACCACCCGGGGACCACTGTAAATAAAGATAAACCACCCAGGGAGCACTGCAAATAAAGATTAACAATCTAGGGACCACAGTAAATAAAGATAAACCACCCAGGGACCACTGTAAATAAAGATAAACCACCCAGGGATCACTGTAAATAAAGATAAACCACCCGGGGACCACTGTAAATAAAGATAAACCACCCAGGGACGACTATAAATAAAGATAATCCACCCAGGGACCACTGTAAATAAAGATAAACCACCCAGGGACCACTGTAAATAAAGATAAACCACCCAGGGCCCACTGTAAATAAAGATAAACCACCCAGGGACCACTGTGAATAAAGATAAACCACCCAGGGACCACTGTAAAAAAAGGTAAACCACCCGGGGACCACTGTAAATAAAGATAAACCACCCAGGGACCACTGTAAATAAAGATAAACCACCCAGGGACCACTGTAAATAAAGATAAACCACCCAGGGACCACTGTAAATAAAGATAAACCACCCAGAGACCACTGTAAATAAAGATAAAACACACAGGGACCACTGTAAATAAAAATAAACCACCCGGGAACCACTGTAAATAAAGATAAACCACCCGGGGACCACTGTAAATAAAGATAAACCACACAGAGACCACTGTAAATAAATATAAACCACCCAGGAATCACTGTAAATAAAGATAAACCACCCGGGGACCACTGTAAATAAAGATAAACCACCCAGAGACCATGGTAAATAAAGATAAACCACCCAGGGACCACTGTAAATAAAGATAAACCACCCAGGGACCACTGTTAATAAAGATAAACCACCCAGGGACCACTGTAAATAAAGATAAACCACCCAGAGACCATGGTAAATAAAGATAAACCACCCAGGGACCACTGTAAATAAAGATAAACCACCCAGGGACCACTGTAAATAAAGATAAACCACCCAGGGACCACTGTAAATAAAGGTAAACCACCCAGGGATCACAGTAAATAAAGATAAACCACCCAGGGACCACTGTAAATAAAGAGAAACCACACAGAGACCACTGTAAATAAAGATCAACCACCCAGGGACCACTGTAAATAAAGATAAACCACCCGGGGACCACTGTAAATAAAGATAAACCACCCAGGGACCACAGTAAATAAAGATAAACCACCCAGAGACCATTGGAAATAAAGATAAACCACCCAGGAACCAATGTAAATAAAGATAAACCACCCGGGGACCACTGTAAATAAAGATAAACCACCCAGAGACCACTGTAAGTAAAGATAAACCACCCAGGAACCACAGTAAATAAAGATAAACCACCCAGGGACCACTGTAAATAGAGATAAACCACCAAGGGGGCCACTGTAAATAAAGATAAACCACCCGGGGACCACTGTAAATAAAGATAAACCACCCAGGGACCACAGTAAATAAAGAAAAACCATCCAGAGACCACTGTAAATAAAGATAAACCACCCAGGGACCATTGTAAATAAAGATAATCCACTCAGGGACCACTGTAAATCAAGATAAACCATCCAGAGACCACTGTAAATAAAGATAAACCACCCAGGAACCACAGTAAATAAAGATAAACCACCCAGGGACCACTGTAAATAGAGATAAACCACCAAGGGACCACTGTAAATAAAGAGAAACCACCCGGGGACCACTGTAAATAAAGATAAACCACCCAGGGACCACAGTAAATAAAGAAAAACCATCCAGAGACCACTGTAAATAAAGATAAACCACCCAGGGACCACTGTAAATAAAGATAAACCACCCAGGGACCACTGTAAATAAAGATAAACCACCCAGGAACCACTGTAAATAAAGATAAACCACCCGGGGACCACTGTAAATAAAGATAAACCTCCCAGGGACCACTGTAAATAAAGATAAACCACCCAGGGTCCACTGTAAATAAAGATAAACCACCCAGGGCCCACTGTAAATAAAGATAAACCACCCAGGGACCACTGTAAATAAAGATAAACCACCCAGGGACCACTGTAAATAAAAATAAACCACCCGGGAAACACTGTAAATCAAGATAAACCACCCAGGGACCACTGGAAATAAATATAAACCACCAGGGAACCACTGTAAATAAAGATAAACCACCCGGGAACCACTGCAAATAAAGATAAATCACCCGGGAACCACTGTAAATAAAGATAAACCACCCGGGAACCACTGCAAATAAAGATAAACAACCTAGGGACCACAGTAAATAAAGATAAACCACCCAGGGACCACTGTAAATAAAGATAAACCACCCAGGGATCACTGTAAATAAAGATAAACCACCCGGGGACCACTGTAAATAAAGATAAACCACCCAGGGACGACTATAAATAAAGATAATCCACCCAGGGACCACTGTAAATAAAGATAAACCACCCAGGGACCACTGTAAATAAAGATAAACCACCCAGGGCCCACTGTAAATAAAGATAAACCACCCAGGGACCACTGTAAATAAAGATAAACCACCCAGGGACCACTGTAAAAAAAGATAAACCACCCGGGGCCACTGTAAATAAAGATAAACCACCCAGGGACCACTGTAAATAAAGATAAACCACCCAGGGACCACTGTAAATAAAGATAAACCACCCAGGGACCACTGTAAATAAAGATAAACCACCCAGAGACCACTGTAAATAAAGATAAAACACACAGGGACCACTGTAAATAAAAATAAACCACCCGGGAACCACTGTAAATCAAGATAAACCACCCGGGGACCACTGTAAATAAAGATAAACCACACAGAGACCACTGTAAATAAATATAAACCACCCAGGAATCACTGTAAATAAAGATAAACCACCCGGGGACCACTGTAAATAAAGATAAACCACCCAGAGACCATTGTAAATAAAGATAATCCACCCAGGGACCACTGTAAATAAAGATAAACCACCCAGAGACCACTGTAAATAAAGATAAACCACCCAGGAACCACAGTAAATAAAGATAAACCATCCAGGGACCACTGTAAATAAAGATAAACCACCCAGGGACCACTGTAGATAAAGATAAACCACCCGGGGACCACTGTAAATAAAGATAAACCACCCAGGGACCACAGTAAATAAAGAAAAACCACCCAGGAACCACTGTAAATAAAGATAAACCACCCGGGGACCACTGTAAATAAAGATAAACCACCCAGGGACCACAGTAAATAAAGATAAACCACCCAGGGACCACTGTAAATAAAGATAAACCACCCAGGGTCCACTGTAAATAAAGATAAACCACCCAGCGACCACTGTAAATAAAAATAAACCGCCCGGGGACCACTGTAAATAAACATAAACTACCCGGAGAACACTGTAAATAAAGGTAAACAACCCGGGGACCACTTTAAATAAAGATAAACCACCCAGGGACAACTGCAAATAAAGATAAACAACCTAGGGACCACAGTAAATAAAGATAAACCACACAGGGACCACTGTAAATAAAGATAAACCACCCAGGGATCACTGTAAATAAAGATAAACCACCCGGGGACCACTGTAAATAAAGATAAACCACCCAGGGACGACTATAAATAAAGATAATCCACCCAGGGACCACTGTAAATAAAGATAAACCACCCAGCTACCACTGTAAATAAAGATAAACCACCCAGGGCCCACTGTAAATAAAGATAAACCACCCAGGGACCACTGTAAATAAAGATAAACCACCCAGGGACCACTGTAAAAAAAGGTAAACCACCCGGGGACCACTGTAAATAAAGATAAACCACCCAGGGACCACTGTAAATAAAGATAAACCACCCAGGGACCACTGTAAATAAAGATAAACCACCCAGGGACCACTGTAAATAAAGATAAACCACCCAGAGACCACTGTAAATAAAGATAAAACACACAGGGACCACTGTAAATAAAAATAAACCACCCGGGAACCACTGTAAATAAAGATAAACCACCCGGGGACCACTGTAAATAAAGATAAACCACACAGAGACCACTGTAAATAAATATAAACCACACAGGAATCACTGCAAATAAAGATAAACCACCCGGGGACCACTGTAAATAAAGATAAACCACCCAGAGACCATTGTAAATAAAGATAATCCACCCAGGGACCACTGTAAATAAAGATTAACCACCCAGAGACCACTGTAAATAAAGATAAACCACCCAGGAACCACAGTAAATAAAGATAAACCACCCAGGGACCACTGTAAATGAAGATAAACCACCCAGGGACCACTGTAGATAAAGATAAACCACCCGGGGACCACTGTAAATAAAGATAAACCACCCAGGGACCACAGTAAATAAAGAAAAACCACCCAGAGACCACTGTAAATAAAGATAAACCACACAGGGACCACTGTAAATAAAGATAAACAACCCAGGGACCACTGTAAATAAAGATAAACCACCCAGGAACCACTGTAAATAAAGATAAACCACCCGGGGACCACTGTAAATAAAGATGAACCTCCCAGGGACCACTGTAAATAAAGATTAACCACCCATAGACCACTGTAAATAAAGATAAACCACCCGGGGACCACTGTAAATAAAGATAAACCATCCGGAGATCACTGTAAATGAAGGTAAACCACCCGGGGACCACTGTAAATAAAGATAAACCACCCAGGGACCACGGTAAATAAAGATAAACCACCCAGGAACCACTGTAAATAAAGATAAACCACCCAGGGACAACTGCAAATACAGATAAACCACCAAGGAACCACTGTAAATAAAGATAAACCACCCGGGGACCACTGTAAGTAAAGATAAACCACCCAGGGACCACTGTAAATAAAGATAAATCACCCAGAGACCATTGTAAATAAAGATAAACCACCCGGGGACCACTGTAAATAAAGATAAACCACCCAGGAACCACTGTAAATAAAGATAAACCACCCGGGGACCACTGTAAATAAAGATAAACCACCCAGGGACCACAGTAAATAAAGATAAACCACCCAGGGACCACTGTAAATAAAGATAAACCACCCAGGGTCCACTGTAAATAAAGATAAACCACCCAGCGACCACTGTAAATAAAAATAAACCACCCGGGGACCACTGTAAATAAAAATAAACTACCCGGAGACCACTGTAAATAAAGGTAAACCACCCGGGGACCACTGTAAATAAAGATAAACCACCCAGGGACCACTGTAAATAAAGATAAACCACCCAGGAACCACTGTAAATAAAGATAAACCACCCAGGGACCACTGCAAATACAGATAAACCACCCAGGAACCACTGTAAATGAAGATAAACCACCCGGGGACCACTGTAAATAAAGATTAACCACCCAGGGACCACTGTAAATAAAGATAAACCACCCAGAGACCACTGTAAATAAAGATAAACCACCCGGGGACCATTGTAAATAAAGATAAACCACCCAGGAACCACTGTAAATAAAGATAAACCACCCGGGGACCACTGTAAATAAAGATAAACCACCCAGGGACCACAGTAAATAAAGATAAACCACCCAGGGACCACTGTAAATAAAGATAAACCACTCAGGGACCACTGTAAATAAAGATAAACCACCCAGCGACCACTGTAAATAAAAATAAACCACCCGGGGACCACTGTAAATAAACATAAACTACCCGGAGACCACTGTAAATAAAGATAAACCACCCAGGGAACACTGTAAATAAAGATAAACCACCCAGGGACCACTGCAAATAAAGATAAACCACACAGGGACCACTGTAAATTAAGATAAACCACCCGGGGACCACTTAAATAAAGATAAACCAACCGGGGACCACTGTAAATAAAGATAAACCACCCAGGGACCACTGTAAATAAAGAGAAACCACCCAGGGACAACTGTAAATAAAGATAAACCACCCAGAGACCACTGTAAATAAAGATAAACCCAGGGACCACTGTAAATAAAGTTAAACCACCCGGGAACCACTGTAAATCAAGATAAACCACCCGGGGACCACTGTAAATAAAGATAAACCACCCAGGGACCACTGTAAATAAAGATAAACCACCCAGGGACCACTGTTAATAAAGATAAACCACCCAGGGACCACTGTAAATAAAGATAAACCACCCAGAGACCATGGTAAATAAAGATAAACCACCCAGGGACCACTGTAAATAAAGATAAACCACCCAGGGACCACTGTAAATAAAGATAAACCACCCAGGGACCACTGTAAATAAAGGTAAACCACCCAGGGATCACAGGAAATAAAGATAAACCACCCAGGGACCACTGTAAATAAAGAGAAACCACACAGAGACCACTGTAAATAAAGATCAACCACCCAGGGACCACTGTAAATAAAGATAAACCACCCGGGGACCACTGTAAATAAAGATAAACCACCCAGGGACCACAGTAAATAAAGATAAACCTGCCAGAGACCATTGGAAATAAAGATAAACCACCCAGGAACCAATGTAAATAAAGATAAACCACCCGGGGACCACTGTAAATAAAGATAAACCACCCAGAGACCACTGTAAGTAAAGATAAACCACCCAGGAACCACAGTAAATAAAGATAAACCACCCGGGGACCACTGTAAATAAAGATAAACCACCCAGGGACCACAGTAAATAAAGAAAAACCATCCAGAGACCACTGTAAATAAAGATAAACTACCCAGGGACCATTGTAAATAAAGATAATCCACTCAGGGACCACTGTAAATCAAGATAAACCATCCAGAGACCACTGTAAATAAAGATAAACCACCCAGGAACCACAGTAAATAAAGATAAACCACCCAGGGACCACTGTAAATAGAGATAAACCACCAAGGGACCACTGTAAATAAAGAGAAACCACCCGGGGACCACTGTAAATAAAGATAAACCACCCAGGGACCACAGTAAATAAAGAAAAACCATCCAGAGACCACTGTAAATAAAGATAAACCACCCAGGGACCACTGTAAATAAAGATAAACCACCCAGGGACCACTGTAAATAAAGATAAACCACCCAGGAACCACTGTAAATAAAGATAAACCACCCGGGGACCACTGTAAATAAAGATAAACCTCCCAGGGACCACTGTAAATAAAGATAAACCACCCAGGGTCCACTGTAAATAAAGATAAACCACCCAGGGCCCACTGTAAATAAAGATAAACCACCCAGGGACCACTGTAAATAAAGATAAACCACCCAGGGACCACTGTAAATAAAAATAAACCACCCGGGAAACACTGTAAATCAAGATAAACCACCCAGGGACCACTGGAAATAAATATAAACCACCAGGGAGCCACTGTAAATAAAGATAAACCACCCGGGAACCACTGCAAATAAAGATAAATCACCCGGGAACCACTGTAAATAAAGATAAACCACCCGGGAACCACTGCAAATAAAGATAAACAACCTAGGGACCACAGTAAATAAAGATAAACCACCCAGGGACCACTGTAAATAAAGATAAACCACCCAGGGACGACTATAAATAAAGATAATCCACCCAGGGACCACTGTAAATAAAGATAAACCACCCAGGGACCACTGTAAATAAAGATAAACCACCCAGGGCCCACTGTAAATAAAGATAAACCACCCAGGGACCACTGTAAATAAAGATAAACCACCCAGGGACCACTGTAAAAAAAGATAAACCACCCGGGGCCACTGTAAATAAAGATAAACCACCCAGGGACCACTGTAAATAAAGATAAACCACCCAGGGCCCACTGTAAATAAAGATAAACCACCCAGGGACCACTGTAAATAAAGATAAACCACCCAGGGACCACTGTAAAAAAAGATAAACCACCCGGGGCCACTGTAAATAAAGATAAACCACCCAGGGACCACTGTAAATAAAGATAAACCACCCAGGGACCACTGTAAATAAAGATAAACCACCCAGGGACCACTGTAAATAAAGATAAACCACCCAGAGACCACTGTAAATAAAGATAAAACACACAGGGACCACTGTAAATAAAAATAAACCACCCGGGAACCACTGTAAATAAAGATAAACCACCCGGGGACCACTGTAAATAAAGATAAACCACACAGAGACCACTGTAAATAAATATAAACCACCCAGGAATCACTGTAAATAAAGATAAACCACCCGGGGACCACTGTAAATAAAGATAAACCACCCGGGAACCACTGCAAATAAAGATAAATCACCCGGGAACCACTGTAAATAAAGATAAACCACCCGGGAACCACTGCAAATAAAGATAAACAACCTAGGGACCACAGTAAATAAAGATGAACCACCCAGGGACCACTGTAAATAAAGATAAACCACCCAGGGATCACTGTAAATAAAGATAAACCACCCGGGGACCACTGTAAATAAAGATAAACCACCCAGGGACGACTATAAATAAAGATAATCCACCCAGGGACCACTGTAAATAAAGATAAACCACCCAGGGACCACTGTAAATAAAGATAAACCATCCAGGGCCCACTGTAAATAAAGATAAACCACCCAGGGACCACTGTAAATAAAGATAAACCACCCAGGGACCACTGTAAAAAAAGATAAACCACCCGGGGCCACTGTAAATAAAGATAAACCACCCAGGGACCACTGTAAATAAAGATAAACCACCCAGGGACCACTGTAAATAAAGATAAACCACCCAGGGACCACTGTAAATAAAGATAAACCACCCAGAGACCACTGTAAATAAAGATAAAACACACAGGGACCACTGTAAATAAAAATAAACCACCCGGGAACCACTGTAAATAAAGATAAACCACCCGGGGACCACTGTAAATAAAGATAAACCACACAGAGACCACTGTAAATAAATATAAACCACCCAGGAATCACTGTAAATAAAGATAAACCACCCGGGGACCACTGTAAATAAAGATAAACCACCCAGAGACCATTGTAAATAAAGATAATCCACCCAGGGACCACTGTAAATAAAGATAAACCACCCAGAGACCACTGTAAATAAAGATAAACCACCCAGGAACCACAGTAAATAAAGATAAACCATCCAGGGACCACTGTAAATAAAGATAAACCACCCAGGGACCACTGTAGATAAAGATAAACCACCCGGGGACCACTGTAAATAAAGATAAACCACCCAGGGACCACAGTAAATAAAGAAAAACCACCCAGGAACCACTGTGAATAAAGATAAATCACCCGGGGACCACGATAAATAAAGATAAACCACCCAGGGACCACAGTAAATAAAGATAAACCACCCAGGGACCACTGTAAATAAAGATAAACCACCCAGGGTCCACTGTAAATAAAGATAAACCACCCAGCGACCACTGTAAATAAAATTAAACCGCCCGGGGACCACTGTAAATAAACATAAACTACCCGGAGAACACTGTAAATAAAGGTAAACCACCCGGGGACCACTGTAAATAAAGATAAACCACCCAGGGACCACTGCAAATAAAGATAAACAACCTAGGGACCACAGTAAATAAAGATAAACCACACAGGGACCACTGTAAATAAAGATAAACCACCCAGGGATCACTGTAAATAAAGATAAACCACCCGGGGACCACTGTAAATAAAGATAAACCACCCAGGGACGACTATAAATAAAGATAATCCACCCAGGGACCACTGTAAATAAAGATAAACCACCCAGCTACCACTGTAAATAAAGATAAACCACCCAGGGCCCGCTGTAAATAAAGATAAACCACCCAGGGACCACTGTAAATAAAGATAAACCACCCAGGGACCACTGTAAAAAAAGGTAAACCACCCGGGGACCACTGTAAATAAAGATAAACCACCCAGGGACCACTGTAAATAAAGATAAACCACCCAGGGACCACTGTAAATAAAGATAAACCACCCAGGGACCACTGTAAATAAAGATAAACCACCCAGAGACCACTGTAAATAAAGATAAAACACACAGGGACCACTGTAAATAAAAATAAACCACCCGGGAACCACTGTAAATAAAGATAAACCACCCGGGGACCACTGTAAATAAAGATAAACCACACAGAGACCACTGTAAATAAATATAAACCACCCAGGAATCACTGCAAATAAAGATAAACCACCCGGGGACCACTGTAAATAAAGATAAACCACCCAGAGACCATTGTAAATAAAGATAATCCACCCAGGGACCACTGTAAATAAAGATTAACCACC